>NW_016157142.1:589781-590318 GCF_001687245.7 Rhagoletis zephyria | reverse complement strand
TACTGCCACCAAGCTCTAACGTGGCATTTTATACCCGCAGCAGCCCCTCACATGGGGGGACTGTGGGAAGCAGGGGTTAAAAGTTTTAAGAGCCACTTCAAAAAGGTCGCGTCGGACCACAAATTCACTTTTGAAGAGTTTAGTACTCTTCTATGCCGGGTTGAGTCTTGTCTCAACTCGCGACCACTGAGTCCATCATCCAACGAACCAGCAAACTTGGAGCCCCTTACCCCAGGACACTTCCTTGTTGGTGGGCATCTACTTGCTCCACCAGAAATCAACGTAAACGAGACTCGGGCCTCTATCGTAAACCGTTGGGATAAATTGAAAGCATTACACCAAACTTTCTGCAGAAGATGGAAATCGGAGTACCTGACCGAGATGCAAAAACGCGTCAAGTGGAAACATCCACAAGCCAATTTGAAAGAAGGGGACCTAGTCGTCATTAATGAATGGAGACTTGGAAGAATAGCCAAACTACACCCTGGTCCAGACAACCGAATACGTGTAGTTGACGTTGATACGGCAAAGGGCCAA
>NW_016157142.1:585551-587834 GCF_001687245.7 Rhagoletis zephyria | reverse complement strand
CCACTGAGCTATGTACATCCCGTAAACTCTTGTTGCTAATTCATTTTCCTTATTCAACCAACTACTATCAAGTGCAGCTGATTTGCCGCTATTTAAACTCGACAGCGTGGTTGTTGTTGTTAATTCTATACATCCATTTGCTTATTTGCTTTTTTGTATAGTTTCAGGCAGGCTCTTCCTAAACTATGTATTTGTCAATGTTATTGTGGCTTGTTAACATTTTTTTATTTTTAATATTTTTATTGAGCTTTGTACCACGATTGTTTATTAGGAAAAATTGATCCCTGCTGAAGTCTAGAAAAAGAAGTCTGATGAGGAGATGTGGTGATCTCCGAAATAGTGCTATAACTTCTACCGCTTAGACTTTGTTGCTTTTTCAATTTTCCCTAATAAACAATCGTGGTACAAAGCTCAATAAAAATATTAAAAATAAAAAAATGTTAACAAGCCACAATAATATTGACAAATATATTAAAATTTTCTTTTATTTGAGATTGAAAATTTGAAAACATTTTTTGTTATGTTAGCAAACTTCAAAGATGTTCAGGCTGCTGTATACTGCGGTTTTTGGATACATCAAAAGTAATAGAAAAATTTCTTCACTCACCCACAATTCCAAATTCCAACCGTCAGACAGACGTTTCATACGGGTAAGCGACGAGTCGTTCCGTGTGTATTGTTGTTGCTCAAGGTAAATATGCGTCTACTGCAATAAAAGTTAAGCCGTCGAGAAGAGTACGATGCAGGGTGTTTTCAACGGGCTCGAATAGTTGAAATAGTTGGCGGTATAAGGGCGCCACAAAATATTCGCGACAAGAAACTGGATTCGACAATGTAGGTGTGGCTGGAATTTACGAATTAGACGGATAACGGTGTCTTCCCTACGAAATATGACTGCATTTGATGTTAACTTTAAAAGCTCGGGCCCAATACGCAATCTCTTCACCATCAATATTATCACAGAAGCTTAAGTCAAGTAACTGTAGCTTTCTACATTTCATCAAAAGCTCATAATAGCGCTCTTTAGATATCCCTGAAACACCCATCAAGTCCAACTGTTCCAAATTGGAGCAAAAGTTTGCAATGTTTTCCACATCACGATCGGTTATTCCTCGCACGGTGGCTAAGAATAGCTTTCCGAGTTTCTTGCAATTTAACAACAATTGCTTCAGACTATCTCTAAGAGAGACCTCCCTCAAACACCAGCCGAAATCAACTTCCTCCAAATCACAGCACTTGGATAATGCCTCTAAGCCAGCAGCGGATAGAAAACGGGATTTCCACATAAACAAAGAAACCAGATTATGATTACATTGGCCGATACGTTGAGCCACTGCGTCCATATTAACTGCTATTCCGCAAAATGCCAAATTCAAGTGTTTTAACTTTAGATTGTTTTCTAGCATGGTTAAAACCAATTCAGGTTCGATTACCGTTTGAAATAAATCTAATCTTTCCAAGTTTTTTAAATTTGCCAGACAAGAAAAGTTAAGCAGCGGGGGATCCGTCGAGCAATTTCGAAGGGAAAGTTCTAGTTAGGAAATAAACATTAGATAATTTTTAAGAAATCATACATTCACAATTGAAATACCCCTTAAGTTGTCGCATACAATTCCCAATGTCTCAATACAGCTGGCGTTTAAAATTTTACACGAATCCAATCTTAAGCATATTAGACTGTCTCCTCGTTGTTGAATAAATTTTTTAAATTCAGTTGGGAAAATCGTGTTAAACAAACCACACCACGATAAATCCAACTTTTTCAACACAGTAGCTCTCTTTGCCAAGGTACATAATAGATCGTTTGTTGTAAGATGCCAATACGGTTTCAGGTTCAATTCGCCGTACAACAATGGATGAGTATATACGTCATAAAAGAATTTCGACACTTGTCCAACTAAGAACAGCGATACTAAATCCAAGTAGCTGAATATTTTCAACATAATTTCAAACGGCATGTCTTTGAGTCCAATCGTTGTCTTGCACTCCTCGGAATGTAACTCGTCGGTCATAATTTCTCTACTATTGGTTAATACGTATATAAACTTATTTAAATAGTTGGCAAAAAATTCTCTCAAGTGGTTATGATAATTGTCCTTAATATTGGGTCGAAATTGAATTCTTTGTAATTTCCGCAAAATCGAACATTTGCGTTGCCGTTCATAGGAGTCGAATACTCGTTGCGCACTTTCAATATTCACCTTCCTCCCGCCTAGTAATACAGCATCGATTTCCGTGAAATAACCCAGGTTTGAATGATTAAATTCTAGCCTTATAGTCCTA
>NW_016157142.1:579591-585526 GCF_001687245.7 Rhagoletis zephyria | reverse complement strand
TCGCCTGTCGCTTGTGCGACAAAGACCACGGCATAAGACTTTGCCCCATCTACCGTGGTAAGACGGCAGAAGAACGACTGCGAGCGATCCTGATACACCGCTACTGCCCGAACTGCCTCTCGCCATTCCACCGTCTGGAAAATTGTGCTAGCGCCGACAGATGTCACAGGTGCCGTGAGAAGCATCATACTTCGCTCTATATCGAGACCAACGATAATTGGAGGCAGCCAGCACGCAATATAGAGGATGATGACAACAGTTCCCAGGGTGCCTTATCCATCCACATAGAAGAGCCTTATAAGTCATGGGCTCAGCAGGTCGAGGAGGCAGAGATGGACGAAGCTACGACTGAGGGCGCTCCAGTAGAAGTAAGTGGCGGCTCGGAAACGAGTTCTTTCCGACCACCGCTCGAACATGAGAAACGAAGGGAGAGCAGTNAGTAGAAGTAAGTGGCGGCTCGGAAACCCGTTCTTTCCGACCACCACTCGAACATGAGAAACGAAGGGAGAGCAGCTCTGCAACTGGGTCCTTCAGACAGCCTGCCCAGTCCCAATCACAGCATGCGGGTGGCTCGGGAACTAGTTCTTTCCGACCGCCCCCATATCCCAACGGTAAGTCGTGATGGCGCGGAAACTGGTCCTTTCCGCTTGTCTCGACGTAAGACTGTTGGGAAAGCACCATATCGCCGACCACAAGAGCAGAACCAAGAGCAGAATGCAGCTCTGGCCGTTCGAAGACTGGGGTTTCGAACAGGTCGCATAAACAACAACACTATGGCTACAACGATCTTACGCCCTTTTCAGCCGATTTCACCGACCGCCATCGTTCGAATCGAGTCTGGTGGCCGCCTGCACCTGGTCCGCGCAATAATTGACCCCTGCGCGCCCAGCACGGTAATCGATGCTAGTCTGGCGCGGGACCTACAATTGGAACGCGGAGGTTCTGGACGAAACCGGAGATGCTCGCTGGCACTTAGAGGAAAATANAGTCGTGATGGCGCGGAAACTGGTCCTTTCCGCTTGTCTCGACGTAAGACTGTTGGGAAAGCACCATATCGCCGGCCACAAGAGCAGAACCAAGAGCAGAATGCAGCTCTGGCCGTTCGAAGACTGGGGTTTCGAACAGGTCGCATAAACAACAACACTATGGCTACAACGATCTTACGCCCTTTTCAGCCGATTTCACCGACCGCCATCGTTCGAATCGAGTCTGGTGGCCGCCTGCACCTGGTCCGCGCAATAATTGACCCCTGCGCGCCCAGCACGGTAATCGATGCTAGTCTGGCGCGGGACCTACAATTGGAACGCGGAGGTTCTGGACGAAACCGGAGATGCTCGCTGGCACTTAGAGGAAAATACGGTGTCGCGGAACGCGTAACAACTCAGGCGACAATCATGGCACAACACAACCGATTGAGCCCGACAACGGACATCGACCCCGCGGCTGCCGCGCCATTTCAGTTTATGCGGTTGGCCGATCCAAATTTTTACCGGGCTACCCCGATCCGTCNCCCCCCATCTTCGGTCTGTGGCTTATTGGCGCAGGCAACCATATTTGGGTTAGTGGTTTCCGGAGCTTACCAAAAATAAAAATAAATTAGATTGCTTAGTTGGTTAATACACGCAATAAAGTGCATTGAAAATGAAAACCACGTCCANATAACTTGCTATTCTTTTTCACAATTTACTGATATTGTAAATGAGTTTTGCATACAAGGCATAGCGTTAGATACTCTTTTTAGCGAATTCTTAGTCTTTCAAAGTTTTTGTGTTGTAGAAAAATTAATTTAAGCCATAAGGATTTATAGATGAAGCCGTAAAATAGTGGTACTTTTCCATAGTTTGAAAAATATGTAATTTTGTATGTTTAGGCCCATACCTAAATATGCTGCACCACTCTAATGCGCGTTAAATAATTTTGTATCTGAGTGCACACACACATATATAAGATACGTCTAACATTCCAGCCGTTAACAATATGCCCCGCCGTATGGTAACTGAGTTGAAGGGAAACTCAACGAAGGTTACTGTTCGGCGGGCTTAAACCCTTTTTCGTTTGTTGGCACTCCTTCACTTCCTTGAAGACCAGCATAGCGACTGCCAGCCACCACACCACGTCAGAAAGGTAATCTCACCAAGCTACCAGCAAAATATCTATTTCAATTCACACTGTTTTATTAAACATTTTCCTCCACCAATAAAGCAAACATTTGTTATTATTGTTAAGAATTACACACTAATACGCTGTTGTTTTTTTTCACTTTATTTTCTTTACGTGCGAGCGCCTTAAAAATCCAAAGACGCCGGCGCGTAAATATTGTGTTTTTTTCAATACCACACTCAAACGAAGCAACTGAGAGGATCTTGAGTATAAAGTTTACTTCCTGGCTCAAAGAGAGAAACCGGCTTTTAATAAAAATTTTTTTGAAGTGAACTTCAAATTGAAAGTATGTATTTTAAAATGAAATGTATTGAATTTTTTGACTATTTAAACACTGAAGATGGAAATGATCTCAATATTGCTATACAAAAATGACATAAATATAACATAATTTATTGGCTTCTGTGTAGTGATGTGTACACTCATGTTAAAATGAGTAACACTTTTGTTTTTTATGAACTTTATTCTGGCGTTTTAGAGGATTATTTGTTACTTACATTCATAATTTTGCTTTGAATAAATGTACTGAAAAGTACTGATTTGTTTAACATGGAAAAGTCTAACGTACTGATTTCGCTCATAAAAAATTTGGCAACCCTATTTATGCATATGTATGTACGAATGTATGTAGGTAAGGATGTATACGTCTTCCCAGGTAGGTTAAAGGCGGGTGCAGTTGCATACTGTGTACATACTTACAATTAAAATAAGGAAAAATGTTACAATTTCGGCATGTGATAAAAAAAGGATCAGTCCAGCGCCTTCGTCTTGACCTGGACTTAAACGTACAATACGTGATATTATTAAGAACACATTCATTTTACTTAGTAAATAATTTGAGTTTAACTTTTTACACAGGTGGAAACCCTCTTTAATGTTATAAATGCTCAAACTAAATATTTCCTAATACTCCTTTGTTTTACGCCCATGTTTCAATATTTCATAAAATTTTATTTAGTTCGACTCGACCTCGGTGAACCATTTCGTCTGACACTTGTATTGTGATACATATTTAAGTTATCTAATACTCTTAATTTCAATTGAATTTAATTATAAAATTAGGTGGCAACCCTCCTACATGTGGTTTAAAAATAAAGTTTTTTTCAAAGCAATTTTGATTTATATTCAAGTTGAAGTTATTTATTTAACCTATTGCTTATAATGAGTCTAGCTTTGTAACAAGGTGGCAACCCTCTGCAAAATATTTTCAAACCACTTTCGTCGGACATCTATATCAGTATGTACATTCCAATTTTTCTGCCTTTATTTAAGTCGAGTTTGCTTTTTGAAACAGGTGGCAACCCTTCTACAATTAATTAACAAAAAAAGCCCTTTCAAAACAATTTCGATCGATACTCATAATGTAATAATTGATGCAACTTAAAAATAATTTGAAAATATTTTTTTTAAAAGGTGGCAACTCTTTTTGAAAAAATAAGAAGTTATTGCACATCCACTGGCTAAGCCCTTTAATTTGATATCTCATTTTGTGAAATCAAACGAACATTACATATCTGATATGACGAAAAATGTTTCGCGTATTATGCATTCATATGTCCATAAATACATACGTACTGACATAGATTACTAAAAGAAAAACAGATCCACATTAATTGCAATCAACATATGTAAATATCGTCGTTTAAGGTACAAAACCGCGTATCGTGATTCTGCAAACCCGCGTAGCTGACATTGGCTGCCAAAAATTGGATTTGCTCACAAAAGCTCTTGGCTCAAACCTTACCCATTCGTCCTGAAATATACTCTAGAAAATAATTTCTACAACTTCACATATGCGGTTTTGCATTTTGCTGATACGCGGTTTTGCATTTTGTTGATACGCGGTTTTGCACTTTAAACGACGATATTTATGTATGTATTTTACATACATACGCTGCGATTAGGTTATAAATGAACCCAGTAGAAATTTTATGCATACGGCATCGCTGTTGGTGGCATGAGCTTGCTGCTGTGTATACATGCCAGTATAAATGAACCTTCATTTCCATTTAACACGCGTGGTTTCTCAGAGCGTATGCTTACTCTAATCATACACTTGTACTACTGCTGTATGCATATGGCTGTATTGATGTTTCAAACATAAAAAAATGCATTAATGGAACAGTATTAAAGCATTCTTACAAGATATGTATCCCCATATTTAATGCTACTTTTCTGATACATTTTAATATACGGGGACATACAAACAAGTGGCATTTACATATGCAAATGCTTATTTTGTAAAAGCCCGCTAGTGCTGAAAATAATATAGCACAACACGTCCGTTCACTAAAATTTTTGTACAAGACTGAAAATTAGGCATGGGTAACACTGCGCTGCGCCGCGCAATTGAGCTAGCACAATGGTTGGCGTTACTGTGCTAACACCGCCCAGAGAAAAGCGCCGGCGTCAATATTGCACCAGCGCCAAGATAGCGCTAGCGTAAAACTGACGCCGACACAAACTTTGTGTGCTAACACCACCCTTCAGCCTGGATAGAAACCACATTCGCTCTGTATTTGGAGAACACCCCACACCTGAAAACATGGTAGTTCACATGATAGAATCCGTTGAAAAATGGGAAGCGGTGAACAATGCAGTCACGCACATTTTGACCCAACTGAGAAGAGATGAGCAGCGTCGAAATGGACGACACATAACTACGCCCAGATGAAATATCTACCACCAGGCGCGATATTTGGTCGAGGCAGTAGCTGCTGAGGCATGAAGATAAGCAGAGGCGTTATATAATAGGCGGACGAAACATGGCGGGCGGGGACGCATGGACCCGACAAGGGTGGGTGCTTTTTCGAAGACAAAGGACGGCTCCAAGTTGATGCAACTTTCAACGGACTGCATCAGGACTGCAACGAACGTAGAGCTTCGTGCTCAACCCACCTTCCGACGAAATACTTGACGGTGGTACCGGGAGGGGAACGGTACATGACGGTAGGAGGTTTAGTTTGGGTTAAAGTCTCACACTGACGGGGTTAGGCTTTCGATGCTTCCTCCTCGTAAAAAAAAAAAAAAAAACACCACCCTTCAAGACGGCGCTAACCCATTCATTCATTCTTGGTACGCACACAATTGCAAGTTTTCAGTTCTCTTACCCATACACTTGCTGAAATGTCAAAAAAGAGCAAGAAACGACAAACAGGAGATATATGTGTCAAAGTAGGCTGCGAAACAAAACATCAATTAGCAGAAATTTTGAGGTAGGATTATTTTTTTATTTTGTGTATTTTGTTAAAAATAAACTAGCTATCCTTCCATAATACAGGTAAAGAAGTACTCGCAATTGGACGCATCTTCGCAAAGCTCCAATGTGCACATATTTAGATGCTTTTAGCAGGATTGTGTGATGGCGAAATAAGTAGCACTAAGGAACAAAAGTAAAATAATAAAACAATAAGCACACCCATGATTCAATAATAAAAGGTTTGCTCAAAAAGCAGTTTTCTCGCTCCGTCTTGACAAAATCGGCTCCTGTAGCATGACAGCTAAGCAAAACAAAATGTTCACACAATATTAAGTAAAAAGTTCAATATACTTTTGGCAATAACTAGGCCAAAGTACTCAAATCAATTTAGCTTGCGCTGCACTTCTCCAATAACATAAACTCGATTGAACCCATATACATTTATGTATGCATGCACAACAACGTAGAATCATAAGCATGACTAACAACTTAGAAATGTAAGTTTGTAAATTAGATTACTCATAAGGTAGATTGTAAGCATATAAAAGAACGGCGATGAGCCGAATAAAACATTCC
>NW_016157142.1:566243-575318 GCF_001687245.7 Rhagoletis zephyria | reverse complement strand
ATAAAGTAAGAAAACCTTTTTCCAATAGCATAACAATAAACGATAAGCTAAGTGAGCCAAACATTTTATTACCTAATAATTAATTGTTACTGAATAAGTCATTGAAATAGAATACTCATACATTAACCCAAATGTATGAGCATTCTTTTAAAGAGAGGAGGTGTAGCATGACAGCTAAGCAAAACAAAATGTTCACACAATATTAAGTAAAAAGTTCAATATACTTTTGGCAATAACTAGGCCAAAGTACTCAAATCAATTTAGCTTGCGCTGCACTTCTCCAATAACATAAACTCGATTGAACCCATATACATTTATGTATGCATGCACAACAACGTAGAATCATAAGCATGACTAACAACTTAGAAATGTAAGTTTGTAAATTAGATTACTCATAAGGTAGATTGTAAGCATATAAAAGAACGGCGATGAGCCGAATAAAACATTCCCACTTTAAGACTCAACGTTTTTACTTGCGTTTTACTTTTGGAATCACTGTGGAGCATTTTAATGCTCACCTAAATGCGGCTGTAGAGCTAAGACAATACTAAACTCCTTCCAATCTTTACACTCCCTTAGCAAAGCACTGTGTGTGGGTTCGTGTGTGTGTGCAAAGCTTTTGTAAGCCAGCTAAGGAAGTGTCAAAAGTCTAATGTCAATAATGAGCAAACCTTTAATTATTGAATCATGAAGCACACCTGCATTCAAGGGCCATTCACATAAGACTTTCCTCGCTTTGCTTGACAGTTCAAACTTTGACAACAAACCGTGAAACGCAGAAGGTATGCTACAATAAACGCTTTGACAGCTTTTGCGTTCTCCGTTTTCTCTATATTTTTTATCTTTAAAATAGATAACAATATAATAATATGCATTAATAATAGCAATAATAATTCTTATTTACCCTATTTTTGTCATTAAATGCAAATGCAAGCGCACGAGAAAAGATACATGTAGACAGCTGATTGCCAAAGCGGGCAAAAGTTGAGAGTTGCCCAAGATTTTGGTTCGTTTTGCTTTGCTTTGCTTCAAACGTTTTTTATGTGAGCATACTCATGCATATGCCTACATCGATCTTATATGTCAAAGCAAAGAACTATCAAGCAAAGCGAAAAAAGTTGTATGTGAATCAGCCTTCAGAAAGCAGCAACGAAAACCAAACAAACACTTTTCAAACTGTATGCAAATTTGGAAACACCCACGATTATTTGCTTTGTGAAAGACGATTGGTAGGACATACATAGGGCTTCTATGGCAAGGTAAAGTGGACTTGTATAATTTCAATTAGTTAAACTCTAATATCACATCAAATAGATTTTTACCAGCCGTATGCCGAATGTTGCCGACATTGTCTTCACAAGTTTGACACCATATCGCAGTGGAGCAGTATAATATTTCTTAGCACAGTGGATAAAATTGAGTGATCATTACCAAATTGGTACTGGCGGCTACCGCTTCACGAACGTATAAATTGTCTAAGTACTAGTTATTAACTAATGGCTCTGTTATGTATGGCGACTGATAGCCGATGGGCCATATAGATCGCATTACGTATGGCAACTTGATACTAACTGTCGGCTACTGATTCTAAACCTTTTCAAGTTTATAATGAGAAAATGTAAATTCATATTGGGAAATCACAAATTGATAATGAGAACCGTAAATTCATATTCAGAAAATACAAATTCATAATCAGAAATATAAATTTATATTGAGAATAAATAAATTGATAATGAGAAATATAAATTCATAATAAGAAAATACAAATTGATAACGGGAAATATAAATTCATATTGAGAATATATAAATTGATAATGCGGAATGTAAGTTCATAATGAGAGTATATAAATTGATAATGAGAAAACGTAAATTCATAATGAGAAAATGTAAATTGATAATGAGAACATAAAAAATTATAAAAATGAAGAGCTACAAGTACATTACTCTGGAGTCTGCGAGCTAATGCCGCGATATTAGGTAAATAAAAGCAAGTATCAAAGGACACTGCCAAAAAATTTTGTAATATGCAAGTACATATACAACCCGAAATTAAAGTTGGACAACGCATTTACACCCCCACTTGCACATCGACTAAGCTTAGAACATCTGGGTGGAATGTAGTTGCATGTTGAATTGCTCTTGCGCAGTCTCCTCCCGTTACATAGTTTTTTGCTTCATCCACTGCACTTTGCTCGCACACCCCAGTCCCACTTACTTGTGGTATACGTAAATGTGCCCTTACATGATGCTTTATTTTGGACCATATACTCTCAATGGGGTTGAGCATTGGGGAATATGGACCTAAACGTAATACGGATGTTCTCCAGAGGAATGCTGTGCAAGTGCTTCCTCAATTCAATTTACATTTTCTCATTATGAATTTACGTTTTCTCATTATCAATTTATATATTCTCAATATGAATTTACATTTCTCATTATCAAGTTGTATTTTCTCAATATGAATTTACATTTCTCATTGTCAATTTTTACTTTCTCAATATGAATTTACATTTTTCATTATCAATTTGTACTTTCTCGATATGAATTTACATTTCTCATTATGAATTTATATATTCTCAATATGAATTTACGTTTCTCATTATCAATGTGTATTTTCTCATTATAAACTTGAAAAGGTGTAGTAACGCACTTTTCTGTTTCCCACTTGTTATTTGTTTACGCAAATTGCTAAACACATTGGAGCAAAGTTGTCAATTACTTCGAAATGTACATGTAAAAAAAATAATTCGGATGTTGTCTGCGCTTTTCTGATAATAGAGTAGCTCTAAATAATTTTTAATTCGTTTCCACAATATTTAATGTTAGTTAATAAACACATTGTTAATTATGAGTTAATAAATTTTTTAACTTAAAAAGATTTTTTTAATTCAAAGGATTAAGAGGGGAAAAAGGTAACCAAAAACTTGAATAACTATAACTCCATTATTACCTCTGGAGTAACTTCTAAAGCTGGTTGAGGTAACCAGGTGGGTAACCAAGACGCTAAGCTGCCTATAATTCTGGGTAACACCTACGCATTAGCTATATGACTTTAAAATTATAGAAGTAGGTATGTATAATTTACCCGATTTTTCCCCCACTGTAAAAAATTACTCGAAGGGAAAGTGAATTCATTTTATAATTTATTGAGTTGAAACAATACATTGCAAAGCACTATAATACTATATTGCATATAAAACATAAACAAAACGAAAATATTTCAAATACATACATAATACATCGTTTAAGGTGTAATACACTACATAAGTGTAAGTAAAATTCATATGGTACGAGTTTAAAACTATAATTTTGTTTTAAAAGCTTGTATATTTATATCACATTGTTTTTAAAATAAATATTTCGTTGTAAATAAATATAATACATAATAAATAAATAATAAAATAAGATTAGGTATAAGGTACACATATACAGTCTTGCTATCTTGTTATTCATCCTCAAAAATCCTTATTATCTATGTTATAATTTAAAAACACCATTTTCGACAATTTGGATGATTTTATGTTTTCTCTTTTTTGTGTTAAAATTTGTTCTGCATGCGAAAAAATTCGTTCACAAGCGACGGATGTCGCTGGAACGCATAGTCTAGCTTTCATTATTTCGTACAATCTTGGATATATGTATGTGTTTTCTTTGATTCCACCATAGCAATGGGCAGTGATCTTTGCCATTCCTATCCTTTCGTGGCAGCATAGGTTCAGCTAAATATTAATCCAGTTCTACTATTGCAGATGCGAGTTGGTTTTGTGGCCTTAAATTTTGCTGAACTTCATCATCAAAGTCTTTCCACACTTTATCTAATCGCTGATTTTGTATATTAGTAAGATTTACTTCCTCTACGTCACTTTCTAAGAAGATGTCACTCTGAACTCTTACACTTGCGATTTTGTTGTACAGCATCGCTACAGTAGTTTTATAATTTGTTTCGTTTATGAATCCAAACTTTTTGAATCGCGGATCCAAAACTGTAGTTTGTGAAATTAATACGTTTTTTCCAAATCTATGAAGCGGTCACTAAGTTCACTAAGCAACTTTTTGACTAGTTTTTGCGTTGTTAGTACGAGTTCAGCAGTTCGAAATGAGTGTAGATGTTTTGTCAGCTCTTTAATGTAAAATATTATTGTCGAAGAACTAATATGTTTTTGCGTACTTATCATAGTTGTGATAATTTCAAACATCTCCATTATCTCAATGCTTTGTTCAATAACTACCCATTCGTCATTTGACAAAATGTCTACATTGTTTAAAACTTCTTCATTAACTCGCGCAGAAGATTTTATTAAAGCCAGTGATGAGATCAGTGGAGTTTTTAACATTAAAAATCGCTTCAACATTTCATATGTAGAGTTCCATCTTGTCGGAACGTCATTAATTACCTTGAGAGGTTGCATCTGCATACCCTCCATTGTCTGCTTCAGCTGCGAACTGGCGTAACTGCTTTTGGTAAATAGTCAGAATTGCCTTCACTTTTTCTAATACCACTCCAACCTCTTCAAGCCAGACTGCGCAACTAAATTCAACGTATGGGCGAAACATCCCCAGTGCCTCCAACCTCCTCCACGCACAGCCGCTTTCATATTTGCAGCATTATCCGAAACAATGACAGTAACTTTATGCGCAACATTTCAATCTTTCAGCACGTCTGCTAACATTTTAGTTATGTTGACAGCCGTTTGTCGATTTGTAAATGACATACAAGTAAGCAAATCGGATGCCAGAAATGTCGACTTGTCGTCGTCAACGATGTAATGCGCAGTTACACTGAAGAAATGGTCTTGGGCTCGCGAAGTCCAGCCATCTACTGTTAAACCAACAGCAAACGCCCTTTTCAACCGTTCTTTCACGGATTCCATTACTTCCGAGTACGCGTTTGTCAATAGAGTTGAAGAAACCGTCTTTCTCGCTGGCAGGTGATAATTTGGATTCAAAAGATATACTTATTTTTTAAATTCCGAATTTTCACCAATGCTGAAGGCATGGTACTCTTTAACAATCAATTTAAGAACCTGCCTGTCTATTTCTTCCTTTTTTTTCAGTGCAATTGGTTTATTAAAGTACTGAAAAATTTGTTGAATGGTTAGCTGGTTTGTTTGCTGCAGTTGAAGACTTTGTGGAGGAGGTGGCCCCGATTCAACACTATTGTTTTCACTTACTACGTTTGTCTGCCTCGAAATAATCTGGGTGGGGTGCTTCCTCTTCATATGCTGAACAGATTGACTTGTTTTCCGCTGACAACTTTTGGCCACAGCTCTTGCATGTGACTTTTTGGTCTTTTTCCTCAGAAAAATTGAGCCAGATGTCACTCGTTTTTTTTGTAGCCATTTTATTTTACTTTAATTTAATTAAAAGTTTTAAAATGTGTCATTCAATTTTAAGTAGTGCAAATGGTAGACTGTCTGTGCAATGGCTTTGTAATATAATACGCGGATGTTGACCAATCTATTGCCGTCTATTGACTTGCCGTTGTAACTTCAAAAATTTAAAACGATTTGTAAAATGAGTTAGAAGAAGAATGGTATAAGTTATAAATCGATCTTGCCAATTTTACTGACCATTTTTATATTTTCGGCATTGGAATTGATAACTGGAAATAGATGATGCCCATACTGCCAGGTTGTTCCCCTATTTTACCTGTTGCTGTCACGTGTTGACGTTATTTATGAAATCGAAGATACCTAATAGATTACTAATTTTTAACACAAACATTTATTCGATTTAACTTAATTTTTACCTTTAAAGAATTTTGCAGACCAAATTCCATAAAATTGCGCCAAAAGAAATAAAAGAATGATGGTATCTACAGTAGGAGATGGCAAGATATTATCGTTATCACATTAAATCAGTGCACTGTAACAAAGGGTTGCGCTTAAGTTGAATAGAAAAACCAATGGCGCTATTGCGCTAGCACCATGCGCCGGCACACAGTTGGTGTTGGTTTTATAGCGCTGGCGCCACATAAATTGCGCCATTGCCCAAAGTTACTGAAAATATTACAAAAATTCCACTTAAAATTTAACAAGAAATGTACATAAAACAACGACAACGTATATCCCCTCGCAATTGCCACAAATAATTACCAAATTTCCAAACACCAACGAAAAATCCTCAAAATCCGAAGAAATTACTCAAAATTTTCTTTACATTACAGGTACTTAGTATAAAAATTACTTACATTCTTCAATTCAGTTTTTATATTTGTTCTTGCTGTTTAAACAAAGTATCATCATTATTTGTTATGCCTTGGTTTGTATATCGTCGTTTAAAGTACAAAACCGCGTATCGTGATTCTGCAAAACCGCGTAACTGACATTGGCTGCCAAAAATAGGATTTTCTCACACAAGCTCTTGTCTCAATCCTTATCCATTCGTCCTGAAATATACTAGCCAGAAGTGCGATTTCTTTTTAAAAAAGAGAACCATTTTGAAATATGGATGTTTTTACACTTTAGAAAATGATTTCTAAAATTTCACATACGCGGTTCTGCATTTTGATGATACGCGGTTTTGCATTTTGTTGATACGCGGTTTTGCACTTTAAACGACGATATAATATTGTTGCAAGTACNTTCTTCCTTTTTTTTCAGTGCAATTGGTTTATTAAAGTACTGAAAAATTTGTTGAATGGTTAGCTGGTTTGTTTGCTGCAGTTGAAGACTTTGTGGAGGAGGTGGCCCCGATTCAACACTATTGTTTTCACTTACTACGTTTGTCTGCCTCGAAATAATCTGGGTGGGGTGCTTCCTCTTCATATGCTGAACAGATTGACTTGTTTTCCGCTGACAACTTTTGGCCACAGCTCTTGCATGTGACTTTTTGGTCTTTTTCCTCAGAAAAATTGAGCCAGATGTCACTCGTTTTTTTTGTAGCCATTTTATTTTACTTTAATTTAATTAAAAGTTTTAAAATGTGTCATTCAATTTTAAGTAGTGCAAATGGTAGACTGTCTGTGCAATGGCTTTGTAATATAATACGCGGATGTTGACCAATCTATTGCCGTCTATTGACTTGCCGTTGTAACTTCAAAAATTTAAAACGATTTGTAAAATGAGTTAGAAGAAGAATGGTATAAGTTATAAATCGATCTTGCCAATTTTACTGACCATTTTTATATTTTCGGCATTGGAATTGATAACTGGAAATAGATGATGCCCATACTGCCAGGTTGTTCCCCTATTTTACCTGTTGCTGTCACGTGTTGACGTTATTTATGAAATCGAAGATACCTAATAGATTACTAATTTTTAACACAAACATTTATTCGATTTAACTTAATTTTTACCTTTAAAGAATTTTGCAGACCAAATTCCATAAAATTGCGCCAAAAGAAATAAAAGAATGATGGTATCTACAGTAGGAGATGGCAAGATATTATCGTTATCACATTAAATCAGTGCACTGTAACAAAGGGTTGCGCTTAAGTTGAATAGAAAAACCAATGGCGCTATTGCGCTAGCACCATGCGCCGGCACACAGTTGGTGTTGGTTTTATAGCGCTGGCGCCACATAAATTGCGCCATTGCCCAAAGTTACTGAAAATATTACAAAAATTCCACTTAAAATTTAACAAGAAATGTACATAAAACAACGACAACGTATATCCCCTCGCAATTGCCACAAATAATTACCAAATTTCCAAACACCAACGAAAAATCCTCAAAATCCGAAGAAATTACTCAAAATTTTCTTTACATTACAGGTACTTAGTATAAAAATTACTTACATTCTTCAATTCAGTTTTTATATTTGTTCTTGCTGTTTAAACAAAGTATCATCATTATTTGTTATGCCTTGGTTTGTATATCGTCGTTTAAAGTACAAAACCGCGTATCGTGATTCTGCAAAACCGCGTAACTGACATTGGCTGCCAAAAATAGGATTTTCTCACACAAGCTCTTGTCTCAATCCTTATCCATTCGTCCTGAAATATACTAGCCAGAAGTGCGATTTCTTTTTAAAAAAGAGAACCATTTTGAAATATGGATGTTTTTACACTTTAGAAAATGATTTCTAAAATTTCACATACGCGGTTCTGCATTTTGATGATACGCGGTTTTGCATTTTGTTGATACGCGGTTTTGCACTTTAAACGACGATATAATATTGTTGCAAGTACATCAGTGCTCAATCTGGTCCTCAAGTCAGTCCTACACATTTTTAAACTATTAAATATATGTTCTACTGAAGCATTAGATAAGGGCTATATTAGTAATGTAGATATATTTTTTTTGTAATTGGGAAACTTATATAAACCTGAAGAATATTTGTAAAAATGTAAAAAATTTAAATAGGTTTAACTCATTTGTTTAATACTCGGCCACAATTTTATTGGAATCTAATCTTTGAAATGCTGGCCGGCCAGATGATTTCGGTGTTTAGATTTCATTATTTTCATACAAATAAGAATTCAGTGCTAAAAATAGAATATAACTTATATTTATTATTCATTAAGTATTTTTGCGTATAAAACAGCATTTAAATTTCTATATCGATTTCTTTAGATAGAAACAAATTATTCTAAAATATGGCATGCAATTTGTGCATTTTTTTATAAAAATCATTGAACTTATTACAAAATTATTGAACGTTGGCCAGCAAGCAGCTCATTTTATATTTTTTGAAATTGACACGGCATGAAAAATACAGTTTGCTTATATCAAAAATACGTAGGCATAACCGCATAACGGATATTGCAGCTTGTTGAAAGTTCTTGGAGCAATAAACTCTAGTTCTTATATAGGGTCGCGATATTTTGTGTTTGAATCGTCGCAAATGCATGCAAACACCAATCTAAAAAAACACACCACTATTTGCTTTGGAGATTTTTTGTAAATTTTCTACACAAAATGTGGCAAGCGCGTGCTAAAATTGCGAAGAAAAACAATCCACAGCCGACCATGACATTCTTCTTCATCTTTTTTGGCGCTGTAACCGCCTAAGCGATTTTGGCCGAGTTCAGCAAAGCACGCCAGTCGTTTCTCCTCTGTGCCAACTGACGCCAATTGGAAACGCCAAGTGAAGCCAAGTCCTTCTCCACCTGATCTTTCCATCGCAGTGGGG
>NW_016157142.1:552026-563559 GCF_001687245.7 Rhagoletis zephyria | reverse complement strand
AAAAATCTAAAAATGCAACTAGTATATAGTAACACTAATTTAGATCTATTTGAGATGAATTTGAGGCCGCTGAACTAGAATATGAATTCATTTAATTTAAAAAAATAAATAGTTTTCGAGATATTAGCAAAAATCATGTTTTCTAGGACCTTTCGGTCCTGTTGCTAGAAATCTGCGGAAATGTAAGGCGAACCCAACTATGTTATATATTTCGGAATAAACATTTCTTTTCCTTTACACTGGTGTAATATAAGTGATGACTAAAGAACTAGTTTTGGGTATACAAGCGTTTAATTTAGATAAATGTCAATTTAGATAAATCTACGATATTTCAGTAAATATTGTATCCAAATTGTTAAAAATTAGTATCTAAAGTAAAATTTTGGAACAAAATAGGATTATTATTAAATTTTTAGAAAATGGGTTTGGTCCCGCCCACTTATGATGATATGCTGTATCTCAGTATCCGCTTCACTAATCCGTACCAAACTCCGTATGAGCCTTGCTTAGGCTATATATAACATAACTGCTAAAAATTCTTGAAATAGGGCGATAACCACGCCCACTTCCCATATAACGGTTGCTTACAGAAACGCGAAAACTGCGATAAATCAATAACTACTGAAGCTAATTCACTCAAAATCGATTATTGGAATAACCACTTAGCATTAAATAAAATTATTATAATTTTTTGGATAATGGGCGTAACGCCGCGCACTTTTGACCACAAATGTATATCTCGGAAACCGATTTATCAATTTGTACCAAACTTGGTGCACTTAATAACCTTGGTATGGAAAAGCAATGCGTTGAAAATGCGAAAACTCCGATATTTTAGTAATTGAGGACGCTAATTTACTCCAAGTTAATACTTACGGAATTCTCTTAACAATAAATAAGACTTTTATTATTAAAAAAATGTAGTTTTATTACATTGGGTGCGTTCGAGCTACGTAATAATTACCGCAATATTGCAGACTTGTTGCTTTCCTGATGACATGTTGCTGATGCTCAACTGACACTTTTCTAAAATTTTGCAGAAATTGCGCAGTAAAAATTTGTATGTTGCTTTTGATTTGCCAATGATGAGTAACTGATTTTGTTCGCCCAAATTTTCGCGTAGAACGGGATACTCTTTCATAAAAGACTAATACTGCCGCATTAATTGCACCTCGAATACATACACCCATTTCTTACCTATACTGCCATACATATTTGAATTATTTAATTCCTTTAATTAAAATTGAATTTGATTTTTGAAACCCTGGGAGGTTCCTTAGAGATAAAGCCTTTTCAAAACCATTTCCATTGATACCCATATTGTGGCAATTCATTTCACTAATTGAACAAAATTTTTTAACAGGTGGCAACTCTGTTAATGTTTTAACCTATATTTACTCGATTTTAAACATTTACAATTCTATATGTCAAAAAACGTCTTTTCTAAACATTTCGGGTTGAAATATACATACAAATAATTTTGGCCGCATAAATCGGTAAAATACCCCTATGTGCAGCGTTAGATAGCTTGTTTTAAAACCCTTCTACCGATATCCACATCAATGGTATAGAACGAGTAGTGCGGCCTCAGTGATAGTTTAAAAAATTGCCTTTTTTTTAATTTCAGGCGCCAGCCAAGGTCACAAAGGATTACGAATCGAAATATCCGGTTTCTTAGTTTTTTCGTACTGTAATTCCTGAATGTTTGAAAAAAATTAAATGAGTGATAATAAAATCTGCGTAAATATAACGAAAACTCGGGTAAATCTTACGAAAATTTTCGTCATTTTGAGCCACGAAAGTTTTCGTGGATTATACAAAACCATTTTCGTACATATTAGAAATATTTACTAAAGAATGTCGTACTATTTACTAACGAATTTCGTACTATTTACTAAAAAAATTCGTACTATTTCTTTATTTTTTTAAGAAATTTTTGTAAAATGCACAGAAATAAAATCGTATATTTAACGAATTACTTTCGTGCGATTTTGCTTTCATTCTCCACACTGTAAAACACATATTACGAATTATAACGCAACACTTTCATTTTGTTTTTATCGTTAATTTTAAGCGTTTTTGTTTAACAAAACGTTTTGCAAAAACGCTTAGCATTTTTGATTAAAGTATAATGAAAGTATTGTGCTATAATTTTAGTCATGTTTTTTATAGAGTTAATAATAAAAGCAATCATACGTTCTACGGGAGATGAAGAATTTTCTGACTACACTGTAGTTTAGAATTATTAAAAAAGGTTATGTTACCTATAATAAAACTTAAGTCTTTTATTTATATTCCTACGAATAGGTTCTATACTACATATTTTTTTATTGCTTAGGCTTCGTTCGATAAAGTATATTGATGCAAAGTGTTAAACTAGAGACTCAACAAAACTAAATATAATAGGATATAAAATATGAAGGAATATAAAAAAACTAGTTTTACTTTCTTAAACATTATAATATTTTTATGTACAGGCACTAGACAGGTTCGCAGGCACTTGACAGGTTCCGACGGTGAATAATCCTAAAATTCTCGGAGTAACAGTCGAAAGCGTGCTCTCCTTCTCAACGCACGCAACCGCTATTGTTAATAAAGTACAGAGCCGCAACAAGGTCCTCAAGTCGCTAGCCGGCAGTACTTGGGGCAAAGACAAAGAAACGTTGCTGGCAACATACAAGGCAATAGGCCGGCCGGTTTTAAACTACGCAGCACCTGTGTGGTCGCCGGGGACTAGTAGGACGCAGTGGACGAAGCTACAGACGGTACAAATTACAGCACTTAGGACTTCGACCGGATGCCTCCTGATGTCACCAGAACACCACCTCCACGATGAGGCGAAAATGCTCCCAATTAGGGAGCACAACACGATGCTCTGCAAGCAGTTTCTTGCTGGAAGCTACAGATGTGGCCACCCAAATAGACAGCTGCTTGCAGAGGAGCTCTCGCTGAGGCACGTAAGGAGGCATCTATATGAACTGACGGACGAAGTCCAGAGGTTTATTAAGAACCTCTGGACCCGTCAGCTCACAGACAGGCCCTGAACGGCATTCACAGGGACGCAGTCTCGAGTTATGTAGACTCATGACCTGTGAATGCCGTTCTAGGCACACAAACACCGGACATTGACGCGACGGAGCTCCATCTGCCTCGGAAGACTAGAACAACAATAGCCCAACTTCGCTCTGGCTACTGCAGCAGGCTAAATTCCTACTTGAGTAGTTTAAATGCGGATGTGCCGAACGAATGTCCGGCATGCGGAGATACCCCTCACGACTCGAAACATCTCTTCGCATGCCCGGAAAACCCCACAACCCTAACGGCGTCGTCCCTATGGACCGACCCCGTAGAGGCTGCACGCTTCTTGGGGCTGCCGTTAGTGGAACTCGACGACAGCGACTGAGATATAAGCGATCTGGGCGGGG
This sequence comes from Rhagoletis zephyria, assembly GCF_001687245.7. Taxonomy (NCBI): domain Eukaryota; kingdom Metazoa; phylum Arthropoda; class Insecta; order Diptera; family Tephritidae; genus Rhagoletis; species Rhagoletis zephyria. The sequence goes on along the minus strand of NW_016157142.1, from coordinate 560,134 downwards.
TTGTTGTAGCCACTACAACAACAACAACAACAACAAAAGGTTCGCAGCGTCATCGATGTTTGTTTCCTAGACGACTATAAATTAAAGGAAAATTATAAGGCGTCTGAAAAGCAAGTTTCAGTGAAAAGTCATATATGTACTTACTTTTAATTTCATTAAGTAGTGCTCCTGGCTTAGGCTTGCCTCACTGACACCGGGTCGCCTCATTGAGTAACGATGGCCTTACCGCGGCATGGGGCGCTACCATGGCGGTCGGACTTTTTCCCCTCTTCACTCGCTAGATCGCTGTGCCAGGCCACCTCGCCTTCGGTACAGCCCGGCGCTGTTTCTCTTGGGTTCCTCTTGGGATTCCTCTTTGGACAGTGACTGGGCGGGCGACCGTACGAACCGGAAATATGCAAAACCTAAAAACAGCCTCGGACAATAAAAAATCTGACAAACACCCACAAATAAGGGACACGACTAACAAGAACTCCACGGACAGTACCTCGGACAACAAAATACAGGACTCACTTACCCTAGACACGACCAACAAGGACTGTGCGGACAGACCTCGACTGGGTAGTCCGAGCCTCTCCACGGAGGAGGAGCTCCTCCTATCCAGTCAGGAGACTTTGACGCCAGGTGGTGGAGCAAGTACTGTGGGCCACAGTACTCCGTCATCTAATCAACAGCTTTCTACGGCTGCCAAGGGGCAGCCAAATATCAAACCCTCGACGTCGAAGGCAATTCGGGAAAAGCGATACCGGCTCTATCTATCCTCGGTAGGATAGAGCGGAATGAGACCAAAGGGATCGTGCACCCGAAGGACGCCGAAGACAAAATCCGTTTTCAGGCGGTGGTGGATGAGTACCGGCTGTACCAGGCCACCGAACACAAGGATGCGGGAAAGCGGAATAGGTCCCAAGATGAGGTTGAAATAGCCTCAAAAAAGGGTAGGTTTTCTGCTGACCAGGCAAGTGCGGCTGCTACAGTAGGGCCACGGCGTGGCTTCAGCGAGGTGGTAAGAGATAGCCTGCAGGTGGCACTTGTAGATGCGATTTCCAACAAGGCGAAGCCGGTGCTTAACATTGGGGGAGATTGAAGCGCGGCTGTCTCAAATGGTCATTGACCAGCTCATGGCACAGCCGGATGGCCATCTCCCCAGTTTCGACTCTGCGGAGGTAGTGCGCGGTTACAGGGTGGTCAAATGTGAAGACCAACTCTCCAAGGTTTTCCTGGAGAAGAGCTTGGCGAGCATCAGTGATGTTTGGGAGGGTTTGAGGCTCAAGCTCATCCCTGCCAGTAACATCCCCAGGAGGCGGAGAGCTCGCATTTANCGCATTTGGCTCCCACGTGTAGAGATGGATAGCGCGGCGCTGCTAAAATATCTGCGTACACACAACCGTGAAATCCCGATGGACGACTGGGTGATCCTCAAGGCTGAGGAGTCACAAACAACCAGCATGTCCTTCTTACTCCTCATTGGTGAGGAAGGTATCGAGCCTTTGGAAAAGGCCGAATGTCTCCTTCGCTTTGGTATCCGGCGAGCCAAAGTAAACATTTTCCGGGCGAACAATGGTGAAGAAGAAGAGCCTGGCGTGGTCGACGACGCAAATAAGCTGCTGGAAGGCATGCTGCTCGCTGACCCAACTGCTGACCCAAATTGATAATGGGTCCAAAGGTTGTCCAGATTAACCTCCAGCACTCGAGGCTGGCCACGGACAACCTTTCCGTCTTCCTGGTGGAGGAAGATGTCGACATCGCGCTCATTCAGGAGCCCTGGGTATGGAACACCGAGGTGAAGGGGCTGCACCTGAATGGATACGAGGTATTCTACAAGAAATCGGACGGTAAGCCTAGATCTTGTGTTGTGGTTAAATCTCAATACCATACTTTTCTCATCCCTTCCCACAGCTCATCGGATCTAACAGCCACGAAGGTCGAAGCGGCTGGTGGTACCAGCATGGTCATCGCCTCGTGCTACATGCCACACAACGAGGACGCACCACCGGATGTGGTTCGTAGACTAGTGGAGAACTTTCAGTCGGAAAATCTACTTATCGGATGCGATTGCAACTCCAGGCATTCGATCTGGGGCAGCTCGGAAATAAATACTCGCGGTGAGTTTCTTTTCGATTACATTCTTAGCACTAACCTAATAATTTGTAATCGAGGTAGCACTCCGACGTTCACGTTTCCTAGCACTGATACTTTTAGGGGATTGGAAGAAGTGCTCGATATAACACTAGCTAACGATTGTAGTAGTAGAGGTAGCATTAAAGTAGACAACTGGAGGGTATCTGATCGGAAATCCTTTTCTGATCATAGGTACATACTGTTCAACTTATCGGTTAGCCAGAATGTTTCCCTTTTTTCGTAACCCAAAGAGAAAAAACTAGCGGCGGTTCGCTAGTGTGGTCAGTAACAAACTTGGGAAACATTACAATAATAATTTAACGACCTTGGAAGATATAGAAACCAAGTGCAACAAATTCGTAAAGGCTATGGGATCGGCCTTTAAAGTCTCCTGTCCCGTAAGCTTCGGGCGGAACAAATATCCTCCATGGTGGGGAGAGGAGATCTCGGAACTTAGGAAAGAGTCTCGCAAAGCTTTCAACTTAAGCTATTCCACGGGCAACTGGCAGACCTATAGAGATAGATTGAGAATTTACAAAAAGGCAATTCGCAAAGCAAAACAGGAATCCTGGAGCGATTTCTGCTCTTCTATAGAATCAACGAAAGAATCCGTCAGAATGGGGAGGATCCTATCTAAGGAACACGGCAATCCTTCCTTCCTAAAAAGGGAAGATGGAGGATGGACCAATAGCTCTAAGGATACATTAGAACTCCTTCTTCGTACCCATTTTCCAGGCTGTGACCTAAATCAGGTCTCAGGTGTAGATAGCAACGTAGCGGCACCATCCATTAATGTCGTTAACGAGATTATCACGCGGGAGAAGATTGCATGGGCAATTAACAGCTTCTCTCCATACAAATCTCCGGGTCCGGACGGGATCTTTCCAGCAATGCTACAGGAGGCCCAGTCGTGGGCTATTTCATGGCTGGAGAGCAATTTCAAAGCATGTTCCGTCTACTTGGAAAAGTGTTAAAGTAGTTTTCATTCCCAAGGTAGGCAAGAGAGGACACACGGTGCCTAAGGACTTCAGACCCATCAGTCTCTCGTCTTTTGTACTGAAAACTTTCGAGCAGCTACTGGACATGCACATTTGTTCGAAACTAGGCAATGGAGAATTGTCTACTGCACAGCATGCTTACCTAAAAGGGCGCTCCACAGAATCTGCGCTCCATGTGGTCATACACAAGGTAGAATCATCGCTAGAAGATAAAAAATATACGTTGGCGGTCTTCCTGGACATAGAAGGGGCGTTCAACAACGTTAGTCTGGAGGCGATAAGCAATCACTCAGAAACCTGGGGACTGAAAACTTCCTGGTATACTGCATATCTACCATGCTTCGTACANAAAGTGTTAAAGTAGTTTTCATTCCCAAGGTAGGCAAGAGAGGACACACGGTGCCTAAGGACTTCAGACCCATCAGTCTCTCGTCTTTTGTACTGAAAACTTTCGAGCAGCTACTGGACATGCACATTTGTTCGAAACTAGGCAATGGAGAATTGTCTACTGCACAGCATGCTTACCTAAAAGGGCGCTCCACAGAATCTGCGCTCCATGTGGTCATACACAAGGTAGAATCATCGCTAGAAGATAAAAAATATACGTTGGCGGTCTTCCTGGACATAGAAGGGGCGTTCAACAACGTTAGTCTGGAGGCGATAAGCAATCACTCAGAAACCTTTGGACTGAAAACTTCCTGGTATACTGCATATCTACCATGCTTCGTACAAGGATTGTAAACGCTAAGCTAGGCACCAGCGTAGTCATCAGTCATCCAAAGCGGGGGACTCCGCAAGGCGGGGTACTGTCGCCGCTGCTGAGGCTGTTGCGTATGCGGACGATGAAGTGATTATGGTATCCGGATTGTGCATAAATGTAATACGCGAAATGCTTCAAAGAGCACTGGGGGAATTGGGTTCTTGGGCAAATTTCTGCGGGCCCAACGTTAATCCCTCGAAGACCGAATTACTATTATTCACTACAAGAAAAAAGATTCCTAATTTTAACCTACCTTCCTTGAACGGGCTTACACTCTCTCTTTCCCCTTACGCTAAGTATTTGGGAGTCATTCTCACACCGAAATTAAACTGGAAAATGAATACAGAGCACCGAGTAAAAAAGGTCTATGGTGCTTGTATTCCTGCAAGAAAATGCTGGGAAAGAGGTGGGGCCTACGACCTGATCTTATGCTATGGATGTACAAGGCGGTGATTCGCCCAATTATTGCATACGGTTCGCTGGTTTGGTGGAAAGCCTCAGAGATTAACTACATACGCACAATGTTAGGCAGGGTACAAAGGTTAGCCTGCATTGCGATTACTGGGGCGATCAGATCATGTCCAACGGAAGCATTGAATGTCATCTGTCATCTGCCACCGATTGATCTTTATCAAGGAAAGTGCTTCACAGAGTGCGCTCAGGTTGAGGGAACTTGGATTGTGGAAAGAACGTACGTACGGGCATGGACGTATCCTCTATTCTTTCAACGACCCAAGCATTCGCGAAAAAACTGACTACATTTGTCCTTCGCTTCTCTTCAAGAAAAACTTCGGCACGATTTTTCCATCAAGAAAGGAGTGGAGGATCCTATTTTTACTGAACGCTTCGAAGTATCCATTTTTACGGACGGTTCAAAAATGGATTGTGGGGCAGGGGCGGGAATTTTTTCAACCGACTTCCAAATTGAAGAGTCTATTCGATTACCTAAATCGGCCAGTGTTTTTCAGACAGAGGTTTTTGCCATAAATGAGGCGTGCAAAATAATTTTAGCCTCGAAGCTAGCGAGAACCAGCATTGCTATTTTCTCAGATAGTCAGGCAGCGATCAAGGCACTTGGCTCTGTAAGCATCACCTCCAGCATAATAAAACAGTGCAGGGAGAACGTTATGGTTTTAGCCGACAGGCACATCGTTGCACTGATCTGGGTGCCGGGGCACAGCAGAATTCATGGCAACGAGATGGCTGACGAGATGGCCAGGAATGGGTCGGCTCTGGATATCTCAGAGGCAAAGGAGGTTCTTGCGCCTCTGAGCTATATCAGGAGCCGCATCTCTCAGCACTGGAAAAATGTGGCTAGCAGTGGGTGGAAAAACCTTCGATCCTGTAGGGTCTGCAGGAGTCTGTGGCCCACCTACTGCGCAAAACGCACTGCTTTTCTTATCAACCTAAACAGGAAGGATCTATCTCGACTAAATGCCGTTTACACAGGCCACTGGGCCATTGGAATCCATGCTGCAAGACTAGGACTGGAACACAACATATCTTGTCGTAGTTGCAATTCACCAGATGCAGAATAAACGGTGGAGCATCTGCTCTGCGATTGCCCAGCACTATGTAGGACTAGAAACCGGCTTCTAGGCAAACCCTGCTTCTGCGGTTTAACGGACATAAGTAATATTAACCCACTGCAACTTCTTAAGTTCTTGAACTCCACAGGCTGGGTTTAAGATATATAACCGACTTCTGCTGCTTTATTTTCGGGCTTTCTTTTCAGGTTTAAATTGCGAGTAGTGGTTTTAAAACGGCACGCATAAGTGCTAATTGGAGTTGTTAAACTCGCCACTTCAACCAACCAACCATATCCACAGCTTTAATATTGAATTCTGTATTATTTTTTTATCCAGCAAATCCCTTTTTAAAACGTTTAAAATTATATTATACGTTTCACAGCAGCCAACAATTAATTCCGCAATGACACGCGATACAAAAAATATGATGAAATATTAAACTGCCGGTAATTGAGTATATTGTACGAAAATATACGTATGTTGTACGAATTTAAAAAACATTAGTACTTTATACGAAAGTATTAACTAAATTGTACGAATACAGAATAATAGATTTCGATAAATTAAAACCATACGTAAATATTACGAATGCCTTCCTACAATATACAAAATTATTCGTACAGAGATTTGTTCAGTGCTTTACGAATGTGTTTCGTAAAATAAACGTAAGATTTCGTAAATTGTACTGAAAAAATGCCTTACGAAAGTCCTTTCGTTATATTTACGTATGGTTCGTAAAATCTTGTTTCGTTGTGAAAAATGTGTTCGTATTATGAACGAAAGTTTCGTACATTGTACAAAAACCAACACTACGAAAGATTTTCATAGCACTTTTACTAAATTTTATTTTCAGTGTACACACATCGCAAAGCATCCCGTAGTGAAGACACGAACCAAAACCAATTTAGCTCTATATCGTTCCAACTGATCTATAGAATAACACTAAATATGTCAGGTGTACCCACTTACCCTCCTTAAACCGGCAAAAGCAAAAACACGTTTTTTGTTTCGCAACACTTTAGCCTAATTTTTAAGAACACGGTTAATCGTTTATAAAGCTGGAATACATTTTCTGGACGCACTCTGCAAGACCTTTCCAACTATACCTCAAACATGACGATTGGACGTCTGGATAAAAACTTCTAAATATCGTGTATATACTTATAACGAGCCATTTCAGCATGCTACTGTGGCTGCTTACGTCACTCCCGGGCACTGCCGTGGGCTGTGATATATAAATTCATACACTCAATGCTAATAAAATCATTTGTAAATTTTCGTAATTAAAAAAGTGAATATTAGGATCAACTGGTTACGTTTCAAGTTATTCTTGCTAACTTCAATAATAACATTTAAGAAGGGTAAAAACCTGGCTGTAGTTGACAATGAGCGAAAGTGGATTGAACGGTAAACTAATAAATAAATATATAGTTAAATTTTTTATTACTTTGTCTTTACGTGTGTGTCTTCTAAGTGTAAATCTAAAGTTTGTTTTAGAGAAGGGGAGAGATAGAAGGGTAAAAACCTGGCTGTAGTAGACAATGAGCGAAAGTAGATTGAACGGTAAACTAATAAATAAATATATAGTTAAATTTTTTATTACTTTGTCTTTACGTGTGTGTCTTCTAAGTGTAAATCTAAAGTTTGTTTTAGAGAACCAATCAGAGATTATTGATAAAACTATAGACCGGTTTGGTGAACAGCCAAGACGTTTACTTCTTAAGTAATTACAGCTTGCAACGATGTATACATTTTTAGTTTATCTTACAAAATTGCAGAGGTATATGACATAGTATACGGAAATTGTTTTATTTATTTTTTATTTATAATAACGTTTTGGCCGGCTATTTGGTATACAGGTATGTAGATCTATGAATTTAAATGGGTTTGGGTCCCTGTATGTTAAAACCCTGCCCAATGAAAAAACCATGCCTCGGATGATACCCCCTTCTTTTGATGACAATCACGGTAAACGTAGAAATGACTATAATTTGAGGGTATGCATCTGGAATATCCGGACCCTTAATCGGGAAGGTGCCACTGCCCGGTTGATTGATGTCCACGGGAAAATAAAGATTGACCTCACCGCCATCCATGAAATGCGTTGGACGGGGCTAAGCAAGGTAAGTGTGGTCGATTGATCTCATTGTCCGATTTGCCTCATATTCGAGATATAAATATATTGGTAGGGTCAATCAGGGCTATCACGGAATCCATCGTAGAAAATCTACGAATTCGAATGCTTGCTATGAATACGAAAAATTAGCTATCACTAAATCAGATTGAACTCGAAAATATCGCAGCCAGCTTCGAATGCTGATTCGAAATAAGCTAGTGTAAAGGCAACAATAGACATTATGCCATTTTGCTCACGCTGCCTCAGCAGTCGCAACGGCCGAGTGAGCAAAGTACTAGACTGCCAATTGAGAGATCCGAGTTCGAGTCCGAGTCGTCGGGCAGCAAAGCTTTTTTTAAATATTTTTTTAAACTAATTTATATATGTATTTTTATACATAGATTTTTATGATATGTATATAAATACGCCACAAAAATAGTTTGAAGTTCCTTTTTGAAGGCACCGTTCGCTCGATTTCTATGAAACATACACCGATTTAAAGGATATAAATTCCTCTAATCCAGAAACGTTAATCCCGATACATAAGAGGCGTGGCATCTGACATATAGACTAAAATGTGAAAACCA
>NW_016157142.1:540217-552016 GCF_001687245.7 Rhagoletis zephyria | reverse complement strand
AGCGCTGCTTGTACATAAGTTTCTCTTTGCGCCTGCCTGGAGCTGGCAAAGGTTATTTTTTTTTTTTTTTCCGCTGTGCTAGCTGAGTATAAAAAAGAGAAGAGAGAATAGAGAGAAATATGTATGTGGTTTGTTGATGCTCTCTAAACACAAACGCGTGAAAGGCAAACGGTCTAGCAATGCGTGGTATTGTTGATCAACTTAATACTTTATTTAAACATAAGGGTTGCTCACAGTTCGAGTGTGTTATCTTGTTAAAGTTGCCACCTTTTAACTTTAGAAGTAAACTGTGAGTACCCTAACTATCTCTAAAACCAATTATGCTAGGGAACTAAAACTTAGCACAGATGCATAGATTGTAAGTACCCTACTTACGGTGAGAAATGACAGGTACTGGGAAAGCGGCCGTGGCACTTCCCATACAAAATGAAATTCTCATATCGCTTATATCTGGAACCACTTATGCTAACGTCCTTAAATTGGATACAGCAACATATGTTGTCAATACCGTACTTACAGGGAAAAGTGGTAGATTTTGGATAAGGGGGCGTGGCACCGCCCATAAAAAGTGAAACTCTCATATCGCTTATCTCTGGAACCACTTATGCTAACGTCCTGAAATTTGACACAGCTATTTATGATATCAATAACGTCGAAATAACAATCGAAACATTCTCCGACAACAAATTTACAACTTAGAAAAACGGAACTACGATCGAAATGTAGAAGAGATTTAATCGTAAATTTCGAAGATTGATCGAAAGGAAACGGAACGCAGAATACCAAAGTTACTAAACGGGGAAAATTTCAATTCGAGTCGAAATGCAGAATAGGGCTGAATATGTCGGAGATCGGGACCGAAAAGATGTAATACGCATATTCCAGCCTTAAGTGGCTAAGGTCTGAGATTGCCCGAATATTGAAAGAGATCATTTCTTATGACCTCCGAAATCTTATTTCTTTGGAGTTTTTTTGTAACGAAGTTATTTAAACATTACAAGTACGCTTGCTTGTTTCTAAAATGAAGATAAATTTAAATATTAAACATTACAAGTACGCTTTCTTATTTCTGAAATGGTGATAAATTTATATATTTCAGCTTTATGTATTTGTCACATTAAAAGAATTGCCTTTTTAAGAGCATCAAAAATGCCCAAATCAGTGAAAACAAATTTTTCGTCTTCTGCCCACTAAGGCTGCGGTTACGGTAGATGCGAATTTTGAAGAAACATCGACGAGTTAGTCCGAAATGCCCGTCAGAACAAGGCGTTTCACCTTCCTAGCAAAGATGGACGAACTTAGCTATGTATATATGTATATGTTATTTATTTTTCTTTAATTCCGTTAATTAAGTTAAGCTGGTAAATAGTGGAAAAGCAAAACTCGTTAATGACATATAAAGGAGAGTGCCAAATGTCTGTAAGGAGTTATGCTAGTAATGAAGGCTGCCAAATTTTCATTTTGAGGAGAACTCACAATCAGTTGTATTTCACTTGCCAAACTTTTGTTAGTAGTGGAATTAGTTGAAGTTCTGTACCTCTTCGCAAACAACTTTTTCTTGTGTTTAGTTCATACGCATGATTCAATAACACAAGGTTATGTAATTTGTGACAGCTAAAATTTGACACTCCTTTATCTAGATTTGTATTTTGGAAGTAGGAGAAAGGGGAAGAATGTGATCGCATTTTGCGAAAACGGTAGTAGAATGGTACTACAAAAAGTACGCAAAGTATACAATTAGAAGTAAAATGTGTATTATTAATTCTATGCGAATTTGCAATATATTTCGTGTTTTAATGGAAATACTAAACAATACATAAAAATATGCATTTTTGATTTAAGTTATTCGTCATTTCTTGGAACAAATCTAGAATACCGACCGTTCAGCTACGCCAAAACCAAAAATGAAGACCAATAGAAGCTCTGATCCAGTACTCCATGAACTTACAGGATTTTACATGAACTTGCAGGAAGTTGCAGGAAAAATGTTCCCGTACTCCAAAATCCTGCAAATGAGAGCGACTTTTGGAGAGTTGTGTAGAGAATGAATTGCAAGATTTTACCCGAAGTTTTAGTAAAATATGAAGAGGTTCTAGAAGGTTAAAGTTCAGTTTTTAGATATTTTAAATATTAATATCTTATGAACTTTATAACCGATTAAAAAGCTAATGACGTCACCATAAAGGTAATTAATTTGTTCTTCAGCTGATTTACATAATAAATAAATTTGGTATCGTTGAAATCAGCGTAAAAAGTTCTATCAATCGGCATTTTTGGTTATTTTATAGCTAAACGGTCGCTATTCTACACTTGTTCTAGAAAATTACGCAAACGAAGGTGACGCCAACGAATATTTAGTATGAAGAATTGCTGGTTTACTACTAATATCACTAGAAACTATAGAGTAAGCAACATTCTGCACAAGTAAAGGAGCCGATTTTATGTGTGGGAGCGAGAAGACTGTTTTATTACAAAACCTTTCTATTATTGAATCATGGTTCATACCTATATATATTGTTCTTTTGTTCTCGTACTTTCCTCAAATACTCGTATCCACGAAAAATGCAAACTCCCATTTGATGCACCTTTTGCTACTCACATCGGAAAACAGATATGTATGTATTTAGTCAAAACTTGTCACAATAAAATTTCGCCAAAATTCGCATCCATAGTAAGCGCAGCTTAAGGAGCCTAGTTCCATTTATTCACATTATTTGTTAAGCTTTTCCTTAAAATTGCTTAAAATATTTCACTTGGAGCATTGTTTTCTTGGTCGGCCTTCTGGCGAGCCTTGGCAAGTTTGGCAGATAACTCTGAAGAACGAACCGTTTTGTACTGCAATGAAGAAAATATGTATGTAAAAATTTAATGATGATTTATATATGTATATATATTTATTACGGTACCCAAAGAAATTTTTTTTTTGAAATTTCAAGACCCTACCTCCTAATTTCTTTCAATTTCATGAGAAATATTACTGCCTATTTTTTTAGATTTTTTAAAAATCGCTTAGAGGTCGCGACTTGTCATTTTTGGTCAGAAACCACGGTTTTGTAGATCTATCGGTATTTGAATGACTATTTTTGACTAAATTTTAAAGATCGAACATGTTATGAGAAGAGGATTTATAGGCCTTTAAATGATGTATCATCTATTGTCAGAAATAAAAAAATACCATTTTTTCTTATATTTTTAAGTTTTGACCATCACTAATTTCCACAATTCCAAAATATGTAGTACTATCTAAAATTGAATCTATGTATTTTCACATAAACTGATACCTCATCAAATACGGCCTTGAATTTATATTTGTGTATGTACCGGACTTTCAGAGTTTGGCTAAGGAATTTATCAATATTCAATATATGTTTATTCAAAATTGATGTATAATGTATAGATTTTAAAGAAAATTTAGGAAAAGTAGGGAAGCACCGCCCACTTATATCATATGTGCGTATGTCAAAAACTACTTGTCCACTTGCCGCCCCCATTTTCTTAAAATTTATTGAGAACCGACTTTTTTGCTAAAGAGCAATTGTAGATATAAATTTTGAATAAATATTGATGAATTCCTTAGCCACACTGCTGGAAAAATCTGAAAGTCCGGTACATACACAATATAAATTCGAGGCCGTATTAAAAAAAAAGTTGCCAAACTTCGACAATTTTAATGCGATTGCAATAAATGAGATATCGGTTTATGTGAAAATAGATTTACAGCCAATTTAACGAAAATAATTTAAGTGAAAAATTATTTAAATTTTTGAATTTAAATGGAAATCGACAGAAAATAAGCAAATCACTTTCCATTTAAATTGCTGGTGAAACCGGCTGTTAGTTTTAGATAGTACTACATATTTTGAAATTGTGGAAATTAGTGATGGTCAAAAATTAAAAAAAAAATCGAAAAAATGTTTTTTTTTTTATTTGCCCGATGAAAACTCCCAAAAATCCAATTCTAACAATAGGTTATTATACATAATTGTAAAAGCCTATAAATCCTCTTCTCACAAAATGTTCTTTAAAATCTTTAAAATTTAATGAAATATAGACATTCAAAAACTGATAAATCTACAATACCGTATTTTCTGACCCGGTAGGGTCTTGAAATTTCAAAAAAATTAATTTTTCGGTGGGCACCCTAATGTAGATAAATTTATTTAATAACTAAAATGTTATTACATACATATATCACATACATAAATTATAAATATTATACATAAGTGTCGAAAAATTTTCAAAGACACCAAAATTTGTTTGACAATTTCTCGAAAATTTGTATTTCTAGATGTCGAGAATTCATTTAAAAAAACTTTTTTGAAGATATGAACGTATCCATTCCTTTATTTTACAACTTGAAATATTTGCCAAATAACTGCGTAAAATTAGTTTTAATTTATAAATATAAAAATAAATAATTGTATTTTTAAATAATTATTATCTACTAACTCGACTCAAGAACGGATCAAGTCGGAAAAGGCGTCTGAAGCACCGTGCACGTCAGGCATGGGCAGAGAGCGAGCACACGCTCAAAGAGCATAACCATCGCGTGTACGTATCAGAGTTGCCGTTTTGATACATACATATGTATTCAAATGGATACATTTTCGCCTTAAATTTTGAGGGATACTTATTTTTTTCCTCAGTGTAATTTGGATACCTTTTCCCATAAGTATTCGTAAGTTGAAAGAAGTTTTTTTTATTTATGTACGTGATATTACAACGTTTAATTTTTTACAGTTGCCTGCTCATCCTCCAAGCAAGATAAATTCCTTTATTCTTGTCACTTTGAAGAAATAAATTTTTAGCTACATGAACATGCATTTAATAACAGCAAGTGGTTTGGAAATTTTAAAAAGATCTCCGACCTGTAGTATTTAGTTGTAATATCTAGATATCTTTAAAAAATGGCGATGTTTCCACAATTTCCCGGGTCCCGCAAATCAACTTTAACACCCCTAGCAAACCTTCTCCAAGCATTCAAAGGAAACTGACAACCATGCCGATAATTAGTTTTCAACTATAACTTGACTGTACTAAAAATAGGGAAGAAAATCATGAAATTAGGTAAAAATTATTGTTCTATATAACTGCTTAAGACATGGGCATAGCCAAGTAGGGGCCCACCCCTAACTTGCAAAATATTTCCTTTATATTCAAAAATAGTACCAGGAAATGCTAGCTCGATAATTTGGGGCCCCCAAACTTTAAAGTTTTTCCTATGTCAGGCATATATAAAATCACACTCTCAATGATAACAAAAGCATTTGTAAATTTTGATAATTAAAAAAGTAAATATGTGGATCAACCGGTTCTATTTCAAGTTATTCTAGCTAACTTCAAAGCAATTCCATTTAAGAAGGGTAAAAACCTGGCTGTAGTAGACAATGAGCGAAAGTAGATTGAACGGTAAGCTAATAAATAAATATATAGTTAAATTTTTTATTACTTTGTCTTTACGTGTGTGTCTTCTAAGTGTAAATATAAAGTTTGTTTTAGAGAACCAATCAGAGATTATTGATAAAACTATAGACCGGTTTGGTGAACAGCCAAGACGTTTACTTCTTAAGTAATTACAGCTTGCAACGATGTATACATTTTTAGTTTATCTTACAAAATTGCAGAGGTATATGACATAGTATACGGAAATTGTTTTATTTATTTTTTATTTATTATAACGCCTTGTACGGCTGTTTGGTATACAGATGTGTAGAGCTATGAATTTAAAAAATACATCAGGGTTTAGTTGAGATACTCGCCTTTGCTAAACCCGTTTGTCAGCGAGCTAATGTGAGAAGACGTGTAACCCCGGCTGCGCTGGGTTTGGGTCCCTGTACGTTAAAACCCTACCCAATGTAAAAAACCATACCTCGGATGATACCCCCTTCGTTTGATGACAATCACGGCAAACGTAGAAATGATTATGATTTGAAGGTATGCACCTGGAATATCCGGACCCTTAATCGGGAAGGTGCCTCTGTCCGCTGGTTGATGTCCTCGGGAAAATAAAGACTGACATCACCGCCATCCATGAAAAGCGATTTGTCTCAATGTCCGGTTTGGCTCATATTCGAGATATAAATATATTGGTAACGGTAGGGGCAATCAGGGCTATCACGGAATCCATCGTAGAGAATCTACGAATTCGAATGCTTGCTATGAATACGAAAAAATAGCTATCACTAAATCAGATTGAACTCGAAAATATCGCAGCCAGCTTCGAATGCTGATTCGAAATCAGCTAGTGCAGAGGAAACAAAAGACATTATGCCATTTTGCTCACGCTGCCTCAGCAGTCGAAATGGCCGAGTGAGCAAAGCACTAGACTGCCAATTGAGAGATCCGAGTTCGACTCCGAGTCGTCGGGCAGCGGAGCTTTTGTGATTTTTCTTTTTTTTTAAATTAATTTTTGTTTTTTTTTAATTAATTTTTTTTAGTTTAGATTTTATTCTTTTAAAGAGGATTTTTTAGATTAATTTAAAAATGTATTTTTATAAATAGATTTTTATGATATCTATATAAATACGCCCCAAGAAAATTTTGCAGCCCCTTTTTTGAAGGCACCATTCGCTCGATTTCTATGAAACATACACCGATTTAAAGGATATAACTTCCTCTTATACAGAAACGTTAATCCCGGTACATAGGGGGCGTGGCATCTGACATATAGGCTAAAATGTGAAAACCACTATATCTCTAAAACCTATTATGCTAGGGAACTGAAACTTAGTACAGATGCATAGATTGTAAATACCCTACTTACGGTGAAAAATGGTAGGTACTCTGAAAGAGGGCGTAGCACTTCCCACAAAACTGAAATTCTCATATCGCTTATCTTTGGAACCACTTACGCTAACGTCCTAAAATTGGACACAGGAACATATGTTGTCAATACCGTACTTACGGCGAAAAGTGGTAGATTTTGGAAAAGGGGGCGTAGCACCGCCCATAAAAACTTAAACTATCATATCGCCTATCTCTGGAACCACTTATGCCAACGTCCTGAAATTTGACACAGCTATTTATAATATCAATAACGTACTTATGGTGAAAAGTGGTAGATAATGGGAAAGGGGCGTGTCACCGCGCATGCAAATTGAAATTCTCATATCGCTTATCTCTGGAACCGTCTATGCTAACGTCCTGAAATTTGACACAGCAACATATGTTGTCAATACCATACTTACGGCGAAGAGTGGTAGATTTTGGAAAGGGGGGCGTGGTACCGCCCATACAAACTGAAATTCTCATATCGCTTATCTCTGGAACCGCTTATGCTAATGTCCTGAAATTTTACACAGCTGTTTATGATATCAATAACGTATTTTAAATATTTAATTAATCCCAACGCCTTTTTACCCTCCACTCCCGCCCAACCGACACAAGGGGCGCAGTCCGCATGACGTACGGAATTTTTTTTTTTTAATTTTTTGGTGCCCAGTATTGGAAACAGGAGATTGTTAAGTGTCGAGATCTAAAACTATTCAGCTACAGAATCAAATTTATCAGCTGATTGGATATGCTAAAGATAGTATTTCAATTATTGAGAGTGGAAATAATAGTTTTCCTTATAGTAAAAATTGAGTCCGATATGTCAAACGTGCTGGAATGAGTTAAAATCTTGACATAAACCACGGAATGATTCGTTTAGTTCAAAATTAGTTTTGCATGGCTTTAAAAATAGAGGTCGAAAGTGTCTTGATACTCGAGAGGGAACATTAAAATTTATTTCAGCCAGGAGGGCCGGGCTATTAATCAATCCTGTCATTAATTTTAAGATAAATATTATACCTAGCATTTCTATACGACTTGTGAGTGTAGGAAAATGTATGAACTTTAGACGACTTGTGTAAGGGGGGAGATTGTAATCTGAATCCCAGTTAAAATTATGCAATGCAAAAAGCAAGAATTATTTTTCAATTGACTGAATCCTTTCTAAATGAACTTGGTAGCGGGGATTCCAAACAATAGATCCGTATTCTAGTATATGTCTAACTAAAGTGGTAAATAGAGCTTTTGTAACATAAGGATCTTTGAACTCTTTTGACCATCGCCATGCAAAAGCGCCTTTGGCTTTATTGACTGTAACATTAATATGATGGTGGAATTGAGGATGGAATCCATTGTGATACCAAGTTCGACAAAATTGGATACCTGCTCTAGATTATAATTTGATATTGAATAAACAGCTGGGAGCTGAGAGAAACACATAACTTTAAATTTTTGAAGGTTTAGTGGCATATAGTTTGCATTACACCACCTAACCACGTTGCTCAGATCCGCTTGTAACAAAGACCTTTCTTCGATAGAGGACAATGTTTTAAAAAGTTTCACATCACCGGCATACATTAAAATTTTTGAATGTTTTATTATAGAAGAAATCTCATTAATGAATATCAGGAACAGAATCGGACCAAGGTGGCTTCCCTCCTGAACTCCTGAAGAAACTTTAATGATGGTGGAAGAACACTTAGTAACAATAACTATTTGTGTTCTATCAGANGAGAGGTAAGATGAGATCCATTGAAGAAGACTGGGCTGAAAGCCGATTAGGTCGAGTTTACGGATGAGTAACGAGTGACATACTTTGTCAAAAGCTTTACTGAAATCGGTGTATATTACGTCGGTATGAGCATTTTCTCTACAACCGTTTGAGACATGAGTTGTAAACTCCAATAAATTAGTGATAGTAGATTTTCCTTTAGAAAACCCGTGTTGAGATTGTGAAATTTAAGAAGATATAGAATATGTCAGCTGATTAAAAATAATAGTTTTCTATAGAGGACCTGCGGCCTTTTTTTCAAGTGTTATTATAAAAGACTCCTTCCAGGCTGACGGAAAAAACGCCATGTTTTAGTGACAAATTGAATAGAGTTGTTAAAGGCTCGCAGATGTTCTCAGCGCAGTTTTTAAGAAAACAGGTCGGAATATGATCAGGTCCAGGCCTAAATGACGCTTTTAAGGTTTTTAAAGAGTGTAAAACTTCATCGGAAGATATTACTGGAATATAAGCAGAGTTGATTGGACAAAGCTCGTACGGATAGTCTCCACTTATAGGGAAGTCTACAGAATAATTGGACCTAAAGAACCGAGCAAACATGTTGGCAATGAGTTGGCTGTCGCTAGATACAGTGTTGCGATAATGCATAGCGGACGGAAAACCATGTGCCTTACGCTTTGAATTTACGAAACCATAAAATGATTTAGGATTGTTAATTAAATTCTTCTTAATTTTACATAAATATGAATTATAACATTTCTTATTTAATGCAAAGTAGCTATGCCGCAAAACTGAGTACTTTACGTAATCACTGTGTAAGCCCGTTCTTTTATACAGTTTAAAAGAATATGATTTTTTGTTTTTCAATTTTTTAAGCTCTTTAGTAAACCACAATTGTGTTGGTTCTTCTTGAAAAATATTAAGTTTTGGCACATACTTTCGAAACAAATTGAAAACAGTATCATTAAATTGCTCAACGCTACGCTCCACGTCATCTCTATATATTGGCCAAGATAACTTAGAAAATTCTTTGTTAATTTTCCTGAAATTTGCTTTCGCAAAAACATATCTAGTATTTGAACTATACGACTTATTATTATGTATTTCATTTATGATTTCGTACCTTAACTAAAGAGTGGGATGGTTTGCATCCTCCCGCAAAACTAGGGGACCACACCGATTAATAGAGGCCTTCGGAACATCATCAATGTAAACGAGATCCAAGACCTTTCCAAACTTATTTGGACATATATTTATTTGTTTGATGCAAAGTTCAGCCATTTCCTCCAGAAATACATTGTAACTGTCTCTAGATGAAACTGGTACAACATCGGTGTCAATGATGTTCCATGAAATGTGTGGCAGATTCAAATCGCCCAAAACAATCATAGAATCGGTTGCAGTAAGCATTGCATTTACGGTCTCAAGTAAAGCAACTAGCTGCATACATACTGATACGCCAGAATTAGGAGGAAGGATGTAGAAAAGAGCTAAATAAATATAACTCTTTCAAGCCTATACACGTATACATTTAAATTCGGTATATTCAATGACAGGAACACTAACTTCCTCGGATGGTATCGATGAATGCACTCGCGGTCACTCCTGTATATTTGATATTCATTTGGAAGAATTTCGGAATTAAAAATATTAGGTTTGAGCCAAGTCATGGAAATAATATTAGTCAAAACCTTTAAAATATAATTGAGTTAATTGTTTTTTTTGAGGCCAGTGTTAAAATTTCCCATTGGGTCATTGGTAGAGCTTTCCGGCCGGTATATTAAAAAGGCAAACTGCGTTTCCTCTTTCTCCTACGCGTTTCGGCGTACTTCACGCCTTCATCAGGGAGTCTGATTTATTGCAAAAAAACAAAACATAATACACACAACAATTAGACATAGTTACATATGACTGGAAATTATACATACATATACATATACATATCTAATAGCACTTACATATTAAATTAGTGTAACTATTTACATTACAATAAACGTAAAACATTTAACTAAACACTTTTCTTTTTTTTGACGTCACTGTCTTCGCCCATCTGAGTTGTTACTTTGTATTGCCGTCCGGTACGCACAGTTTATATTGTCAACGTCCTCTTTAAAGTTCATCGCGTCCCTTATCCTCTCCTGTATTCGCAGACTCTCCAAAGTTAATCTTGTTTTTTCTCGTCTTTCCACGTCCACAATTATGGTGTTCTCAAAATCTGCCATGTGTTCGCTATTCGTCAAGTGCTGTGCAAGTGCTGTTGTTGTCTTCCTATTTTTCGCGTCTGCTTGGTGTTCACTAATTCTGACTCCAAGCGCTCGTTTAGTCGTGCCTATGTATACTTTGTTACAGTTTTCGTTGACTTTACCTTTGCATTGGATTTGATAGACCACATTATGTTGTTGTTGTTTGTTTATTTTGTCTTTTGTTTTGGTGAATATTTTGTTTAGCGTGCTATGTGGCTTATGTGCATATGTTATGTTCTTGTTTTGAATATTTCTGTGCAGTGTTTTGCTGTCGGTTAGGCCTTGTATGTATGTGACTCCTGTAAATCTTCTGTTTTCACTTCTGCTGGTAGACTTATTGTTTGTTTGCGCTGATTTTAATTAGTTAATTGTTGTTGCTATTAGCATCTCAATAGTTTTATTTGGGTACCCGNAATTTGTTAATTGTTGTTGCTATTAGCATCTCAATAGTTTTATTTGGGTATCCGTTCTTGTGCAGTATGTTTATTATTTTCTGTTTGTTACTTTTTCTGAACTCCTGGTCACTTAAGGAGTAGATTTTGTTGATCAGGTTAGTAGCCGTATTTTTCTTTTGTGCCCATGGATAATTCGAGTGGTAATTTATCATTCTCGAAGATGCTATTGATTTTGAGTACCAATTTGTTATTATTTTCTTATTTGAGTGGTGAATTTCCAAATCCAAGAAGGGTAATTTGTTGCCCTCTTCTAACTCGGTGGTGAATTTGATTTTATTGTGTTGGGAATTCAACACTTTTAAAATATCTTCTACGTCATTTCTTTTTACGATCGCGAATATATCATCTACATACTTATTGATGTATTTGATACATATGTCCTTAGATTTCAATTCAGCGATGCTGTCGTTAAGTATTTTATCTAAAACAATGTCAGCTACAGTGGGCGATAACGAGTTTCCCATCGGCATTCCGTGTATTTGTTGGTAATATACTCCGTCATATAGAAAATAGTTGTTGTCGCATAGACAGAATTCTAACATCGTTAAGAACTGCTTTCTTGTGAGAGTGGTATATCTTTCTAATAGAGTCCATTGTTGCA
>NW_016157142.1:532784-538638 GCF_001687245.7 Rhagoletis zephyria | reverse complement strand
CCATGGGCACAAAAGAAAAATACGGCTACTAACCTGATCAACAAAATCTACTCCTTAAGTGACCAGGAGTTCAGAAAAAGTAACAAACAGAAAATAATAAACATACTGCACAAGAACGGATACCCTAATAAAACTATTGAGATGATAATAGCAACAACAATTAACAAATTAAAATCAGCGCAAACAAACAATAAGTCTACCAGCAGAAGTGAAAACAGAAGATTTACAGGAGCCACATACATACAAGGCCTAACCGACAGCAAAACACTGCACAGAAATATTCAAAACAAGAANGGAGTCACATACATACAAGGCCTAACCGACAGCAAAACACTGCACAGAAATATTCAAAACAAGAACATAACATATGCACATAAGCCACATAGCACGCTAAACAAAATATTCACCAAAACAAAAGACAAAATAAACAAACAACAACAACATAATGTGGTCTATCAAATCCAATGCAAAGGTAAAGTCAACGAAAACTGTAACAAAGTATACATAGGCACGACTAAACGAGCGCTAGGAGTCAGAATTAGTGAACACCAAGCAGACGCGAAAAATAGGAAGACAACAACAGCACTTGCACAGCACTTGACGAATAGCGAACACATGGCAGATTTTGAGAACACCATAATTTTGGACGTGGAAAGACGAGAAAAAACAAGATTAACTTTGGAGAGTCTGCGAATACAGGAGAGGATAAGGGACGCGATGAACTTTAAAGAGGACGTTGACAATATAAACTGTGCGTACCGGACGGCAATACAAAGTAACAACTCAGATGGGCGAAGACAGTGACGTCAAAAAAAAGAAAAGTGTTTAGTTAAATGTTTTACGTTTATTGTAATGTAAATAGTTACACTAATTTAATATGTAAGTGCTATTAGATATGTATATGTATATGTATGTATAATTTCCAGTCATATGTAACTATGTCTAATTGTTGTGTGTATTATGTTTTGTTTTTTTGCAATAAATCAGACTCCCTGATGAAGGCGTGAAGTACGCCGAAACGCGTAGGAGAAAGAGGAAACGCAGTGTGCCTTTTTAATATACCGGCCGGAAAGCTCTACCAATGACCCAATAAGTGAGTTAATTTGGTATTCAAACGTCTAACGTTTTGATAGTAAATACTTAAATTAGACTTGCGAGTTAGTTTTTTGAATCCGAATTAAGATTAGAAATTTTAGCTACGTTGTTATTACTTTTATTGGGTTTATACTCAAACTCGAGAACAAACGCCCCGGTCGGCCAAAATGAACTATTTTACGTCGTCTTTCCTATTGTATATTTTACGTCTCCGTTTACACAAATATATGGAACTATATCAATATAACAAATTTCGAGTATAATAGGTATTAGTTATTACAGTAGTGCAGCTTTTTTCCATTATTTTTAAGATTCAGTGATTTTAAATTTTATTCCGACAGCATAAACTCGTCGTAGAGTATCTGTACCAATCTCCATTACGAACGGATTCAACGAAGGCTTTCTACGAATTTCGAATTTACGGTGGTAGACATTTGGATGCTGTGATAGCACTTTCGTAGGTTCCCCGAAAATCGAAGCCACTATAGATTCTGTGATTGCGCAAAAAGAGCTGCAAGGTGGCGCTGGAGTCGAGTTATTGGTAACAGTCGTCAAGTGAAGTCAATCGGAGACAACAAGGATCAAAGTTAAATTACCACCGTAAAATCAATCACCAGAACAATTGCGGTCCTTCCTTTACGGCGATTGAACAGAATAAATTCTTGATAAATGCCTGCAAATACAATTGTAAGACTTCTAAGCCCAGCCAGCAAAAACATCGTAAACAAGCTCGTAATTGGATATTTTCTCGAAGAAAAACCGGATTAAAAATCGTTTATGATAGAGGTTTACGACTCTTTTTCGAGCACTTTTTCGCTTTAAATTGTGCATCGCCTACGAACAGCCATAAACGGATCGAAAAAGCATTCTTATGCGAATATTTTTACGTCCGTTTTTTAATTGTAAACGAGTCTCGTAAACGATTAATTTACGTTAAAAAAGCGTTTTTTTACACTGCTTTATCTATTGTTTTTGAATGCCAAAAATAAAGGCAATTAATTAATTCAAATTATTGTAGTTTTTTTATTGAATAGAATTATAGTTAATAAATATTTATAGTGCCGGATCAAAGTATTGGCACAGAGAATTTTTCGCAATGTATGCAAAGTTTTTTACTTGAATTTCTTTTCGCACATTTTTTTTAAATATAGTTAGTATGAAGACCTACTTTCAAATCAGATTTTTGAGAAAAATTCTAAGTATGCAGTTTTATATCCCATTATATTTTAGTATAACATAGTGCAAGCTTGAAGTTGCCAGAAAACCGCGTTGATTTTTGGCAATTTTTTCACGCAGTTTCTTCCATGCAAATTATGTGCGACATTATTTTTTTTTGTATGGAAGAAACTGCGTATAAAAAATCGCCAAAAAAAAAAGAGGTTTTCTAGCTATTCAAGCGTGCACTTTATTATACTAATGGGCTATAAAACTGCATACTTAGAATTTTTCTAAAAAATCTGATTTGAAAGTAGAACTTCATACTAACTATAATTTTATAAAAAAAAATTAGAGAAGAAATCAGAATAAAAAACTTTGCATTCATGGCGAAAAATTCTCTGTGCCAATATTTTTTCCCGGCACTGTATATGTGAAGATATTTTCAGATAAATAAATATTAACAAACTATCTATTAACAAATTAACCCTTAAATAAGAGGGGTTTAATATGTATTTTAAAATAGCTGACTTTATTTTTTATCTTTTTTGCCGATAGGCTGCCAATTTTTTTTGCCGGTCGTGTGCATATTGGAAGTGCTTCTTTGAAACGGAAATAAAAACTTCTTCGTCGGAGTTAAATTTTTGACGAAAAGCACCTAAGGAAATAAAGTGAAAGATTAAACTCCATTGGAAATCGGAAAATTTAATTAAGTAAAAAGTGATAATAAATAATATTATTATCCGCAGGGTTAGGATTTCCCTCATTTTAGCCCCTCGCTCGCTCGTTAGTTTGCTTTGAGCTTGCGCAACTCACGAGCAACAAGCGAGGTTGTTTGCAAACGAGCACTCGTTAAGCACGAGCGCATCCGCTGAGCAGCCAGCGAGCGAGTAAGCAAACGAGGGCAGCGCAAGAGTCGAGCGTCAAGCAAACGAGGGCCTCATTAGCTCTTCCCTCGCGAGGGCGTCGTTGCGAGCGAGGCACTCATTGGCAGCAGCAGACGAGCGAGGCACTCATTTGCAGCAGCAGACGAGCGTGGCTAGTAAACGAGCGAGGCAAATGAGGCGAGCAAACGAGCGAGGAAAATGAGGCAAGCAGATTAGCCAGGCAAACGGGTTGTTTGGTCGGCAAAAATGTATGGGATGAAAATTGCATTAACTAAGAATTTCGAGTAAAGGATTGTACGCGCACATGCAGATATGTATATACATACATACATATCTACAAATATGTATGTGCTTATTTACGTATATATTCTCATGCACAGAAGAATAGATGCGTGCTATTTTGACCAGTTTTGTCTACTAGGTAGGCACATATGTGCATACATATCTATGTAGGTATATTTTTTTAATGTTCAATAATTTCNTGAAAGATTAAACTCCATTGGAAATCGGAAAATTTAATTAAGTAAAAAGTGATAATAAATAATATTATTATCCGCAGGGTTAGGATTTCCCTCATTTTAGCCCCTCGCTCGCTCGTTAGTTTGCTTTGAGCTTGCGCAACTCACGAGCAACAAGCGAGGTTGTTTGCAAACGAGCACTCGTTAAGCACGAGCGCATCCGCTGAGCAGCCAGCGAGCGAGTAAGCAAACGAGGGCAGCGCAAGAGTCGAGCGTCAAGCAAACGAGGGCCTCATTAGCTCTTCCCTCGCGAGGGCGTCGTTGCGAGCGAGGCACTCATTGGCAGCAGCAGACGAGCGAGGCACTCATTTGCAGCAGCAGACGAGCGTGGCTAGTAAACGAGCGAGGCAAATGAGGCGAGCAAACGAGCGAGGAAAATGAGGCAAGCAGATTAGCCAGGCAAACGGGTTGTTTGGTCGGCAAAAATGTATGGGATGAAAATTGCATTAACTAAGAATTTCGAGTAAAGGATTGTACGCGCACATGCAGATATGTATATACATACATACATATCTACAAATATGTATGTGCTTATTTACNCACATGCAGATATGTATATACATACATACATATCTACAAATATGTATGTGTTTATTTACGTATATATTTTCATGCACAGAAGAATAGATGCGTGCTATTTTGACCAGTTTTGTCTACTAGGTAGGCACATATGTGCATACATATCTATGTAGGTATATTTTTTTAATGTTCAATAATTTCTATAAAATTTCAACTTATACACTTAGGTCTCTTTTTATGCGGATTTGAATTAACGCGGTTTTGTACGTAGAAAATACAAACTATTATTTGGGGTGTTAAACAGTGATCGGACTTCTACCACATTGTGGTAGATCTGCCACTTTTTTGAGCATCTACCACATCTACTACACAAGGTCTGAAATCTACCACATATTCGCGTTTTTGAGAGTTTTATTTTTACTCGATATAATTTTCTTAATTTTAACCGCAAAAATTGTCCAGCACTTAACACTAACAACACGCAGAATGGGAGGATAAAATAAACATTAAAATAGTAAGATTGCTCTATATTCAATTTAGCGACAGGAAACATGGTTTTATTGTGTTAAATTGCAAAATGTATGATTTATAAAAAAGAATTAATAGCGAAAATGTTAAAAAACGGCGATATTTGTGAAAGTATTAGAAAATTTCAGTGCATCTAAAGTTTCTAAAGCGTTGCTTACTTTTACTTGAGAATTGAGTGGCGGTTTCTGGAACGGACAGCACTCCGCAAGGTTGCAGAAATCTTTCAAAATATGTTCGAAAAATATCTTGATATGGAAGAACTGCTTTACACAGTCAAGGAAAAAAATGCCAAAGCTCAACGCAATTTTAGCTACTTCAATCTTGCACTTTATTAAACTAAAATTAAAATTTTTTTTTAGAGTATCATTAAAATGTTTGCCATTTAGGGTAAGCCTTGATTTTTTTTTTTAATTTTTGTACAAAGTTTGATCCAAAACCTGAGATCTACCACATTTTTTGAAATCTACCACATTTTTTTCAGGATTCTACCACACAAATTTTTTTTCAAGTCCGATCACTGGTTTTAAACAGTATTTGATAATTAAGGCTGGTCCACATAGAACTTTCGCGCTGACTTTGTAGTTGGCGTTGGTTTGATAGAACGCACGTTAAAAATATGCGTTCTACAATGAAGCTTGGCAGAGACTACTTTGGCCACTAAATTAACATATTAACGAGAGATAAATTAATATTTCATATCAATAATTGCCTGAAAAATTATATTTCTTGCCCTCATTTGATTGAAAGGAAAAAAATATCATATAATTTTATTTATTTGCAACAGCTGGCGACCGATGCAGCGATCTTTCTGCTTTGTATTGGTCTTAGCGTTGCCAAATTTTGGCTATTTGGACGGCTGCTTTGAAATTCAACGTATGTGAACCGGCCTCTATTCTTTGTTTACGCAAATTTTCCCATGGCTACATATCCATACATACATATGTAAATATGTCCTTGAACAACAGGCCACAAATAAATTTTTCACCAAGGATTAAATTTCATTCAGGTATACAGCGTAACTGCTACACATAGCAAACTATTTTGGGGTGTTAACAAGTGCTTACTTGTTTTTTGTTTCTGCGGCACAAACGATTATAATATCTTCGTTACTTACTTTTCTCTGTAAAGACAAAATACATGCATATGTACACA
>NW_016157142.1:520786-532759 GCF_001687245.7 Rhagoletis zephyria | reverse complement strand
CAAGTGCTTACTTGTTTTTTGTTTCTGCGGCACAAACGATTATAATATCTTCGTTACTTACTTTTCTCTGTAAAGACAAAATACATGCATATGTACACATACATAAATACATACATATGTACATAAATACGTGCATACATACATATATAAATATGCATGTTATGTATGTACATATGTATGTATATAACTCTAAAAAATTATTCATTCCATAATCTATGCTTATGTATGTAATAAATTTTATTTGTTGTTTTAAATGCTGCCCTAATATAATATTCACATATTTATATGTATATGTACATATGTACATACAATTATTAACATACTTTCGTGCATAATCTATTGACTGTTGTATAGTACACTCGGAGCGCTCGCTCGTCGCTCACTCGTCTTACCTAGCAGAGTGAGTATGCAGACAGCTACTCGCCTCGCACTGCGAGCTAGGCAGCCACAACCAGGGATGCCGTTTGGTTCTAAATAGATCCAATTGGATACATTTTTAGACCAATTTTTTTGGGATACTTATTTTTTCCGATCAGTATAAATGTGGATACTTTGTTAAATAAGCCAAAATTTTATATATATATATATATTCTATAAAGTTTTTTTCGTTCAAAAATCGGTTTTCATTAATGACGTTTTCTAAATGTTTTAAAAATCGCTGCTTAAACGTGAAATTAGAGCATTTTATATTTTGTGAACGAGGCATGAAGAGATCTCAAAAAAGCAGTGTAAGGCGCAATTGTTTTAATTAGCTAAAAAAGATGCTTTAAGCAAGATCTTAACTAACATATATATAAAGTAAATATATCACTTTCATATCAAATATTTTCATTTGTTAATTTAAAAAGAAAGATCTAAATGTAGTTAAAATACACTGTTTAAAAAACTAAATTTGATTTTTTTAGGGAAATTTTTATGAATTTTACTGAAAAGACTTTAAATACACTCTAATTTTTTTTTGTTTATTTGCGCATATTAAGAGAGGTAACCATTTTCCTCTTTTATTGTGCGCAATTTTGCACGCCGTGTAATAAAATTAAATACTGCCTGTTTACTTTAACATACCAAATTTGTCGCAGAGAGCAAAATAACACATAAAATGTTTAAAATAAAGTAAATGTAAGCCCCTAATATTTATTATTTGTAGGAAATGTATTTTTGGTTTAAAAATTTTTGCAACTTTAAACATTTGATGCGTATATTTATGTATATATTTTATAGATCTCAAGTTCAAAATCAAATCCTGAACATCTTATACGTATATCTGTACAGATTCCTGCTGAAAAATAGATACTTTTCAGTAGTAGTTTTACACACACTTTTTAGAGTGTACAGGTACAAATGTAACATATTAATTACTATTTATTATACTTACTTATGCATAAAAAATTTAATTTATAAATTGAAATTACAAATGTTTGATTTTATGAAATATAAAAATATATATACACGTATTCCAAGTCCTTAGGATGGGTAAAATTATGTATTTTTCTTGAAAATGTTTGGTTTTTTTACAAATTATGAGATGGATACGTAAACAAATAAAATTGGATACATTTTTGGCTTGGTCGGTGATACATTTTCTTGGGACGGCTCGGCAACACTGACCACAACAGCCTCGCTCGTTTAAAAGGAGCGCGAGCAAACAAGCAGCGCTCGCTCGTTTGCCGAGCAAGCCAAACTTCTCGTGCTTCGCCTCATTGCTGCTACGAGTTCGAGCTGCAAGCGCCTCGTTGCCTGCGAGGCATTGAGTAGGAGTTTGCTCGCTCGCTCGCTCGAACTCCGAGTTTTTGCCCACCCTGATTATCCGTACTTCTTATTGCCGCAGTCGTTGCCAAACCAATAGCGAAGCTTTTGGTACCAGTTCCTTTCCACGAGAAAAGTTCTGCTACCTCATCAGTAATCATTTTTTTTAACGAATCATTTATGGACGCTAGTACGGATAAGGTTTCGGATTTCGCACGCCTTTTTAATTGAGAAGCCATATTATCAATAAAACATTCAGTTCAATAACTGCAAAGACCTAATAAACTAGCAAATTAAAAAAATAAATAACTATAAACCTACGAGATAGGGTAATTAAACGTTTAATTCCTTTAGTGTTGCTCCGCGCAGCCTGTGAAAGAATTGCAAAAACTCGTTAAATTAATTTGTATTTTTGAATTACATATGTAGTAGCTACTTACAAGAAGTTTAATTATAAAAGAAAGCGGTAGATCGTCCTTTGCGTTTGCACCAGTCTGCTAATAAATCATATACTTAATAATTTTCTTAAATTGAATATTTAACAAACCACTTACTTATAAAATATTGTGATTGAAGAAAAATTGTCAACAAAACTAAAATTTTTTTCTTGTGCTGACAAATTACTACAAGCCTCTTTCTATCATATTTTTTGTTTTATCGTTTACGAGCTTTTCTCCAACTTTTTGGCGATACGAGAATCCCTCGTAAAACATAATTTTCGTAAAATGTACGTTTTCTTGCTGGCTGGGAGGTATTTCGTCTGAAATAAGTCTATGTATGTTGGATTTTTGCGGACTAAGGCACCGGGTACATTACGCGCCTAATCAAAGTAGAGTAATCGATTCGTCATGCCGAAACGAATGCATGACGACTCGACTTCTGTACACTTGCACGCCGTGCATAAGTCACCAGCTAATGAAAACTTTATACACATAACAAATTTTCTGGCCGTTTTTTCGCAACTAGCAAATCCGCAAATATTTCTGCTCCGAAATATTGCATAAACGCTTGTGGTTTAATACAATTTGCACGAATTTTAGCACGAAATCATTCATTTTCTATTGAATTGACAAATAAATTTTATTTCCAACACAAAAAAGTAAACAAATGATGATTTCAAAACTACAAGCACCTTACAATGTTGGGCGCTTCGATTCATGAAGCTTTTATGTTTAGGCGAAAACAAGATTTTGAATCGTAATGTACAGAGCTTCATTGAAACACATGTGTTCGGCATAAAAGCTTTATACTTTAGTATGCCGAAACGATTACACTACTATGATTAGGAGCTTAATGTGCGGAGTGCCTAATGATACTCCTTCATTTTGAAATTGCCACAAACTGTACTATACAGATTCAAGGACGATTCACCATCGGACCAGATAATTGTTGCCACAAGAACTTTTTCACGGGCATAACGCTTTCATTAGGTTATTTTAGACGGCAATGGAAGATATGCGTTCTGACGACCACAAAACCAAACGTGAATTGTTGGTGAAAACGATGGACCAAATGTTTCAATAAAAAATAAATTTTGGGCGAAGTCCGCCAGGTCTGCTAGTAATAACATAAAAACCGATTTGGGTGTTTTCAACTGGCAACTTCAATTCCAGTTCCGCTTAGATACAAAAATTTAAAACCCAATGTTTGTCTCTACTGGAAGGCATTGCACAGTGGTTGCATTTATATGGGGAGAGCGGCCAAAAATACTTTTAATGGACATATCGGGATAAAATTTTTACCTAAGGTCTGTTAAGAGTAAAAACTGTAATATGTAAAAGTGGGCGGGGTTGGACACGGTCATGTGAAAAATAATAGGGACACGACATTTTGACCAGTTTCGGCTATTTTTTTTTGTTTGTTTAATGTTAATTTTTTTTTATAAAAATACAACTCACTATCTAACAAAAACCACATATGTCCAAATTTCAAACTTTGTAAAAAAGTAGGAAAATTCAACAAAATTTTAAAACAACACCAAGCTTTTTAATAAGAACTTTTAGAAAAAATGTAGGTGTGCAGTTTTTGAGCCCATTAAATTCTAGCTTAAGGAATTGCAAGTTTGAAGTAGCTAGAAATTCGTGTTGATTGTTGATAATTTTTTTTTGCGGATGGTGTTATTATTTGCTTCCATACAAACAAAATTGTCAAACATACTTTGAATGGGAGAAAATGCGTGACACCGCCAGGAAAAAAATTATCAAAAATTAACTCGATTTCTTAGCCACTTGAAACTTGCACTTTCTTGAGCTAGAATTCAGTGGGCTATAAAACTACATACCTATCTTTTTTCTAAAAGTTTTTGTTTAAAAAGTTTGGTGTTGCTTTAAAATTTTGTTGAATTTTTCTATTTTTTTACAAAGTTTGAAATTTGGACATATATGGTTTTTGTTAGATAGTGAAATGTATTTTTATAAAAAAAAATAAACATTAAACAAACAAAAGAAAAATAGCCGAAACTAGTCATAATGTTGTGTCCCTATTATTTTTCACATGACTTTATGTGGGCGTGTCCAACCCCGCCATCTTTTACATATTACGGTTTTTACTCTTAACAGACCTTAGGGTAAACATTTTTTCGCGATATGTTCGCCGACGCTCAAGAAAATCTATTTTCGGACGCCANTTTTACATATTACAGTTTTTACTCTTAACAGACCTTAGGGTAAACATTTTTTCGCGATATGTTCGCCGACGCTCAAGAAAATCTATTTTCGGACGCCCACGATTTGAATTGGTAGAAACTGTTGGTTGACATTTTAATGAAATGATTTCTTTCTTTTCGAACCAATGGGAATGATTTTTCAAAACTGCTCATTTTTGGCGTTTGGATCTTTGTCAATACAATGCAAATTTTTTACATTTTAATTTATACATTGTAATTAATAAATTTTTGGAAGTAATACCGATTTGGCTCAAAACCCTGATATTCAATATCTTTCGCTATTGCACCCTGCCCATTTTGAACTTCCTGGGAATGCGTACCGGAATTTTCACGCCAAATCTCAAAAACATGCAATCGAGAAAATTCGCAGTTGTAACTTTTGCTTAGAAACATTTTGAATTAGAAAATTAGATAAATCAAAAAATAAACATGAAAGAAACTGCAGAAAATTAAGAGCTTGGATTACTACGCGAGCCTCTGCAAGTCGATGCATCTACACTGAACACATTTATAATCGTAAAATATTAACAAACAATATGTAAATAAAAATATTGAGGGCCGATAGGGGAAACACACTTAAACATTACCTAAATATTTGAAAGACGAACCAAGAAACACACAAAATCCTACTTTTCTAAAAGAACGACTTGCATAAAACACAACACGAATTATCTAAAAGTTTAATTGTAGAAATGAATTCAATACCTTTATGTACAACATCGATTGTATACAATTTTAATTCACTCGACCTTTCACAATATTTTAATTACGTTAAATCCAATTCAATTTTCAGCTTGCTGACGCTGTACAAATAAAATGAACAATTGATGACACTTTTGTTGCTTTTTTCAGAAACAACCGTCAGAATGAAAACAAAAAATATATGACAACATGAAGTTTGGACAAAAAACTGATTGCTAAGCCTATTTTGGTTCAAAAATTTTTACATACATTTTTTTAATTTTGGTCTATGGCATTGGTGTTATTGAAGAGATTAAAAGTAATTAACTCAATCGGAGGATATCGAATATTTGACACAATTAAATTCAGTCTTGAAGAGAAATTAAAGATTCATATCTTAGTGTAATATAATCCCCACCATTTTTAATAATAGTAAACAAGTTTTTGTTTTGTTATAAAATGTATTTATTTATGGCATCTTTCTTTCGAAACTAACAATAAGTTTTCAAATCCTACAAACTACCATTAAATGTAAAATTTCTGCGGCAGTGCTAAGAAATTTTTGTATTTTTTTAAATATATATTTATTGCAGTTGTTACAGCTGTTGCGGTTGTTGCGGCTGTCGGAATGGACAATATTCCGAGCAGCAGGATCGTTGGATATCGTGCTGGGCAGGCGGTCTGAAAGGACGAGTTCCAGAGCCGCACGGCCTGGCGGGTGGAAAGGACTAGTTTCCACGCCGCGCCATCGCTTTTGTATATTTAAGTAATTACAATCCAGTAAGCTATGCTTGGAAGGAAAGGACAAGTTTCCGAGCCGCACTGACACTGGTGTTGGGTGGTCGGTCTGAAAGGACGAGTTCCAGTGCCGAAATTGATATATTGCGGATATCCACATATATTATATTGCTCATCATTTGGTAATAACGGAGAAATCCTTTCTTTTTAGTCTTCTTGCATATCTCGGGCTAAGAAGATATCTCGCTAGCCGATTTGGGTGGTGCCTTAACCGTACTGAGTAACTGGCGCTTAGCCCTCTTATGTACCACGGTGCTCCGCATATGGCGCTTAAAATTTTCGACTACAGTCTTTTAAGTCTGCTCAAAATGGAATTGCACGATGTGCCCCAAAGCCTAATTAAATATGCCCAACATGGTTTAATCATCATATTAAAAATCAACAGCCTGTTTTCTAGGCTTAATTTAGATTTGTGTACTATAACCCGTAAGGAAATATTGGAAGGATGAGCGTCTTCATTGGGTCTAAAGACTTGTTAAATATGACATGCGAAAGCGTTTGCTTTATCCTCATCATTCCTCGCCCAGCTTTCGTTCGCTGTACATAACGGTGCTTCTCGAAGAACGAGCCTCTTCGTATGCTTCAGTGTTCGCCAAAGGGGTACTCAGTCTGTTTTGAGGCAGACAAGGACTGAAGGATCGGCTGCGTACTTCTTTCCTTTTCCGCCTGCAACAAAATGCGTAATTCCTTTGTACACGCATGCAACTCCTGTTTAAGCATAGGAGAGCGAATTCTTTGCCATTCTGTTCTTAATTTGCGCTTTTTACTTATTAAGTTAAGAATGTTTGGGGTGTGCAGGCCGGGGTAGTAAGAACTGCGATGTTTAATAATTCATTGGGTCTAAAGACTTGTGAAATATGACAGGCGAAAGCGTTTGCTTTATCCTCATCATTCCTCGCGCAGCTTTCGTTCTGAATACATAATGGTGCTTCTCGAAGAACGTGCCTCTTCTTATGCTTCAGTGTTCGCCAAAGGGAGTAGTCAGTCTGTTTCGAGGCAGACAAGGACTGGAGGATCGGCTGCGTACTTATTTCCTTTTCCGCCTGCAACAAAATGCGTAATTCCTTTGTACACGCATGCAGATCCTGTTTAAGCTTAGGAGACCGAATTCTTTGCCATTCTCTTCCTAATTTGCGCTTTTTACTTATTAAGTTAAGAATGATTGGGGTGTGCAGGCCAGGGTAGTAAGAACTGCGATGTTGAATAGAAGGATTTGGTGTTGCAATTTCTGCGGCCTTAACTATTATATCAGTGAGATTTTCAGCTGCCCTGTCGATATCATGCTTGGTCCGAATAGTAATTTGCGGTTCAATGTGGGAACTGACATACTTTTTGGTATTTTTGTGTGCTTTTTTGTAAGATTTTTTTTTTCTTCATAGTTAAGAAACATTGATAATGTTATGAGGCAGGGAGAATGATCTGAAGGGAGATCAAATAATGCTTCTGTATTAACTTGGTGTCGCGCAATACCCTTTGTTAAACCAAAGTCAATAAGATCGAGTCTTTTTTGGGGGTCAGAAGGCCAATACGTTGGCTTACCGTTAGACAATACGTCAAATCCTCTGTTCTGGAATACTTTATATAGATTTCTACCCTTTGGTGAAATCAATCTAGATGCCCAGAATATATGTTTGGCATTGTAGTCTCCTGCTACAATAAACTTGCTTCCAAACTTTATAAAAAAGCCATCAAATTGTTTTTCCGTTATGTTAGACGAGGGGGGCAGTATATAGCAGATACAGAAAGGCCACCCAAGTGGTCATCAATGTGCGTTGCAGCATAATTCATAGTGCTTTATTCTGTTACGAATGAGAATGACTGTTCCACCTCGGGCTTTCCCTTGCGGATGCTTAGTATCATAGGCGCGTATTCAGAGTCCAGCAACTAAGTCGAAACTAACAAAGTTGCAACTTAAATTTAAGTACCAACTTAAAATTTACCTCTATTCATTGTCGCATTTCAGACTTCTACTAAGTAGTTTCGACTTAGTTTACGATATAGCAAAACGAGTGTGAAAATGTATCGATTTTTCTTTACGATATTTTGGAAAAATTACATTTTTATTAAANGTTGGTACTTAGCCAGAAAAGATGAAACTAAGGCGACTATGAATATCTTTAGTTGTGACTTAGAATAGTTTCGACTTAGTTGAGCACTAAATATGACTATGAATATGCGCCATAGAATTTGCAAACATTAATTTGAAAATTATTAAATTGCGTTAGGTGGGTTTCAGATACAAGCAAGACGTCTATATGAAAGCGCTCTAGGCAAATTTATAGTTCGTTTTTATGCTGGGTTAGCCCGTTCGCATTACAAAAACAAATTTTGAGAATATTCATGGTTTAGCTAAAATGGCTTGAAGTAATAGATTTTGATTTTTAATCAAATCTTGTACCATGCTCTGCATTGCCATCATTTGCTCCTGCATAACTCTCATAAAGCTATTTATAGTAGCTTCTAGGTTACTAGGTACTATTCTGACCAAAAAAAGGTTGTGTCGGAGGAATATTTTTCAGCATTTGTGCATAAGAAGTAGAATTATTAACAGGCATTGGCTTAGCGATTTCTGGTATGGGGTTATGCCTAATAGGAATATTTTTGGGAATTATTTTCTCTTTCATTGAGATATAACAACCTCTATAATTAGCTGTGTGATTTCCACCACAGTTGCTGCACTTTTTGGATTTCGGGTCCATTTTTGGTTTTACACACTCTTTGGAAGTGTGTAAATCCCCCCAGATAGCACAGACACCAAGTAAAGTATCGCGACGTGTGTGACCAAATTCCTGGCAGTTATGACATTGGGGTTCTTCTACGGAAATTTTACGGTGTAGAAGATATCGCAATTAGTATATTTGATGCACTTCCCCTTTCTTCAGGTTATGAAGGTCAGGTCCTAACTCTATTTTGAACATCGGTTAAGGGATGCTTTCTTTATTTTTGATGTTGAAAACATTGCGTACCTTAAAACCTTCTTCCGTAAGAGCATTTTCTATCTTTTTATGACAAATTCTAGTCCTCGACTACCTTAAAGTTGATAGGCGTAATAAGATTTCTTACACTTATCAAACTCATTGGTAATTTTACAAAAAATATCTTCGTTTTGAGCCTGAATTTGCATTTCCTGTTGGTTAGAATCATTATTAGCGATTATTCTTCGCTGATGTACATAGATGCACTTGAAGTGACTACTTTCAAAACTTCGGGTGTGCGCTTTCGCTTTGTTAATATGTAGCGATCTAACCCGGTCTGAACAGCATAATTTTTTGCTTTATTTGCTTCTTCTTTGTTCGTTGCCGTCGAAGTATTAGTAGCAGCAGCTACGTTCAGGGATGCCGTTTGGATCTAAATAGATCCAATTGGATACATTTTTAGACGAATTTTTGCGGGATACTTATTTTTTCCGGTCAGTATAAAAATTGATACTTTTTTAAATAGGCCAAAATTTTATATTTCCTATAAAGTTTTTTTCGTTCAAAAATCGATTTTCATTAAAGATGGTAGAAAGCATTACGTTTTCTAAACGTATAAAGAATCGCTACTTAAGCGTGAAATTAAAGCATTTTATTTTTTGTGAACGAAGCAATGAACATATGAAGAGATCTCACCAAAATAGGTATAAGCGCAATTGCTTTAATTAGCTTAAAAGGATGCTTTAAGCAAGATCTTAATATACATACATATCGTCGTTTAAAGTACAAAACCGCAACAAAATGCAAAACCGCGTATCAAGATAATGCAAAACTGCGTATGTGACGTTGCATAAATTATTTTCTAGAGAGTAAAAACACTTATATTTCAAAATGGTTCTCTTTTTTATAAAGCAATCGCATTTCTGGCTAGTATATTTCAGGACGAATGGATAAGGATTGAGCCAAGAGCTTGTGTGAGCAAATCCAATTTTTGGCAGCAAATGTCAGTTACGCGGTTTTGCAGAATGACGATACGCGGTTTTGTACTTTAAACGACGATATATATAAAGTAAATTATACTCTTTCTGTAGTAATCTCTTTCATATCACATATTTTCATTTGTTAATTTAAAAAGAAAGAAGATTTCAATGTAGTTTAAAAAACTAAATTTGATTTATTTAAGGAAACTTTTATGAATTTTACTGAAAAGACTTTAAATACACTCTAAATATTTTTTATTTATTTGCGCATATTAAGAGAGGTAACCAGTTTCCTCTTTTAATGTGTGCAAATTCGCACGCCGTGTAATAAAATTAATCATTGCCTGTTTACTCTTACATACCAAATTTGTCGCAAGAGCAAAATTACACATAACATGTTTAAAATAAAGTAATGTTTATTATTAGTAGGAAATGAGTAGTCCACTTGCAAACAGCGTTATGTGATTTTATAATAGAAAGCCATAAATTTGAAAAAGCGACTACGACAACAAGTAACATTTAAATTGAATCTTTTTTATTATTACCTGAAAATTTGGATAAATAGGAGCCTTATAAAATTGTAACATAACATAACATGTCATAAGATAACATTAACAGTCTATACGACCTAAAGCAGCTTTCTAAGTTCATCAGAAGATTGATACTTTTGAAAGTTCATAAATAAGTATGATAGCGACTTTTGGAAGAAGACTTAACATTTGATGCTATTTTTTCAGAATATAAAAAGATTTTGCACTCTGTTGTTAGTGGACATGAAACTACTTTAAATACTGGTACGTAATCCGCCAAAAACTAAGAATCGAAAAAATTTTACATAGCGCACTTTGCAAGTAGACTACTCAAATGTATTTGTAGTTTGAAAATTTTTGCAATTTTAAACATTCTATATATGTGTATTTATGTGTATATTTTAAAGATCTCAAGTTCAAAATCAAATACTGAACATCTTATACGTATATTTATACAGATTCTTGTTGAAAAATAGATACTTTTCAGTAGTAGTTTTACATGCTCTTTTTAGAGTGTACTTGCTATTTATTATATTTACTTTGCAAAATACTTATGCACAAAAAATGTACTTTATAAATTGAAATTACAAATGTTTGATTTTATGCACATGTATTCCAAGTCCTTAGCATGGGTTAAATTATGTCTTTTTCATGAAAATGTTTGGTTTTCTTACAAGTTATGAGATGTATATGTAAAAAAAGAAAATTGGATACATTTGGATACATTTTTGGCTTGCTCAGGGATACATTTTCTTGAGACGGCGCGGCAACACTGGCTACGTTGTTGTCCGCATTGAGCACTGCTGGGGAGCAAGATGATGCTCGTTGCTTGCCTGCATTTGGTGTTTGTGATGGTGTGCTAGCAGTATAAGAGTTTTCTTTAGCGTTGTTGTTGTTGGTTTTGGTTTTTGGGCTGCATGTAGGGTTCAAAATTTCAGACTTTGGTATCGATACTGAGTACTCATTCTGGCATCGAGCTCATGGTATCGATACTTTAAAAGTATCAGGGAAAAAGTATCGATACTACTCAGTATCGGACTCATTGAAATACGTTGTTTGGGATACTAAAATTATTTTATTCTTCAATCGTATATCTAGTTATTTCCTGAACTTAAAACAATAGAAATTTAGAATATTTGATTTTTATTTCATTGCAGAACTGGCTTTCACGTTAGAAGTAATTCTAACGTTAAATGTGCATACATACATATATATATAATATATATGGCCGGGTCGATTTGTGGGGAGGCAAAAAAATCGCCCATTGCTCTGTGAAAATCATATTCTAGGGATCAAAATAAGAAACTTTGCCGAAGGAACCATACCTCTAAAACGAATTCTGATGTCCCCCAATTTGGGTCGAACTTTTGGGTAGGGGCAAATTTTGAAAAATCCCACTTTGACCCATTTAGAGTGCTCCAATCGAGTCCAAATGTATGACCGACCCCCACTAACTTTGGAGGCCCGACCCACCGATGCCAGTGGCACACCCCCTGGAACCCCCCTGGGGGTTCACCATACAAACATTTCAAAAAATCGCCGGTTTTGCACTTTACATGAAAAAATCAGCGAAATGCCTATGTTTTTTCTTTTTGGAGTTTATTTTTCTCTTTAGAAATTTATTTAGTCAGAACATATGTAAATGAAAAAATGAATTT
>NW_016157142.1:496144-519911 GCF_001687245.7 Rhagoletis zephyria | reverse complement strand
TTTTATTATTCTCAAGTACTCTCGTTTGATACCCATATGGCAACACTTAGTTTATATAGTAAATTTAACTGAATTAAAGTTTTCAAATAAGTGGCAACCCGCTTCAAGAATATTTTCAAAAGTAAGCTTCCTAATCCTCTTTAGTTTAATATTCGTATTGCAATATTTCATTTATTTTACAAATTTCAATGAATACAATTTTTCAATCAGTTGGCAAATCCCCTAAAAATATTTTCAGGATTAAAATTTCCTATCGTCTTTAGTTTGATGCCAATACTGCAATATTTAATTTATGCTATCAATTATATTAAATTAAAGTTTTCAAATAGGTGGCAATCTTCCACAAACATATTTTCAGCTGTAGGCCTTTGTAAATTTCTTTCATTTGACAGCCATATTGCAGTATTCACATTACCGTATCAATTGACCTAAACTGAAATTTTAAACACACGTGGCAACTCTCTAATTCTTTCTTCTATATTGGAAGCTAAATCTCTAGCGATACAACGGTGAAAACTGCATTCAATCCCATGCTTTCGACTGATGCGCGTACAAATATACAGACAGACAGATATTCAAAAATTCTAAAAATTGTTTATTTGGCTTCTGTGGCTTTAATAAAAACCCACCATATTATTTTTCTTTAATATCTATAAGGTACAGACATCGACCTGTTACAATTTTATTATATGTATATCTAGATGTAGATATAGATTTCATTTATTTTATCAATTTAATACAATAAAATTTTTCAAACAGGTGGCAGCCCTCCCTAAAACCATTTTCGGCAATAAAATCTCCTAAACCCCTTCAGTTTGATACCCGTATTGCAATATTCAATTTATCTCATAAATTAAATTAAAAGTAAATTTTCAAACAGGTGGCAACTCTAAAAAATATTTTTGGCTGTAAGCCTTCTTCAGCCTCGTTCTTTTGACGCCCATATTGCAATATTAATTTTTTCTTATCAATTTACTTAAACTCCAATTTTCAAACAGGTGGCAACTCTCTAATTTTTTTCCTCCTATATTTTAAGTTAGACCTCTAACAATACATCGGTGAAAACTGAATTCAAATCCATGCATTCGTTTTCGAGTGATGCGCGAACAAACATACAGACAGACAAACAGACAGACAGACAAAAAATCTAAAAATGGTTGATTTGGCTTCTGGTGCTCTAATAAAGACCCCCCCACATTAATTTTTCTTTAATATCTATAATGTACAGACATCGACCTGTTACAATTTGATTATATGTATAGATTTATAGATGTAGATATAGATTTCATTTATTTTACCAATTTAATACAATACAATTTCTCAAACAGGTGGCAGCCCCCCCTAAAAATATTTTCGGCAATATAATTTCCTAAACCCTTTCAGTTTGATACCCATATTGCAATATTCAACTTATCTTATAAATTAAATTTAATGTAAATTTTTAAACTGGTGGCAACTCTAAAAAAATATTTTTGGCTGTAAGCCTTCTTCATTCTCTTTCTTTTGACGCCCATATTGCAATATTCATTTTTTCTTATCAATTTACTTAAACTCCAATTTTCAAACAGGTGGCAACTCTCTAATTTTTTTTTCTTCCTAAATTTTAAGTTAGACCTCTAGCAATACATCGGTGGAAACTGCATTCAAATCCATGCATTGGTTTTCGAGTGAAGCGCGAACAAACATACAGACAGACAGACAGACAGACAGACAGACAGACAGACAAAAATTCTAAAAATGGTTGATTTGGCTTCTGGTGCTCTAAAAAAGACCCCCCACATTAATTTTTCTTTAATATCTATAATGTACAGACATCGACCTGTTACAATTTTATTATATGTATAGATTTTTGTAAACTTTTTGGGTATGCATTTTTGTAGCCTATTCAATTTTAATATAATAATGTGCAAGTTTGAATTAAAAGTCAACGGTAGTAAGCTACATGTAAAGTTGAATAGGTTACAAAATTGCATACCGAAAAGGTTTCTAAAAATTTTACATTTTCGTGAACTTTGCGTAAAGTTTTATGGCCCTATTCATAT
Organism: Rhagoletis zephyria; assembly: GCF_001687245.7. NCBI lineage: Eukaryota > Metazoa > Arthropoda > Insecta > Diptera > Tephritidae > Rhagoletis > Rhagoletis zephyria. The sequence continues at coordinate 517,869 of NW_016157142.1, read as the reverse complement.
AAAAATAAAAAGGTTTATAAACTGAAGAATGTAAGAAAATGTCATTTTATTAAGCTCTTTAAACCTACTTTATTTTTAATTAATAAGGCCATTAAACTTTAACTTATTTGGTTTATGTTATGCAACAGACTACACGAAATTTCAGTTTATTTTAAGTGATGGACAAAATTAATGATAGTAATCCATATAAGCAAAGAAAATTGGGTTGCCAATGGAAGAAAAAATTTTAAAAGTTTTCGATACTACGAGTACTTTGGAAACCATCGAGTAAAATCACCAAATAAGGTATCGATTATTAAAGTACTCATTTTTATACCCTCAGTATCGATGCTTACTCAATATCGATAGCATCGCTCGAACCCTAGCTGCATACAGTAATTGTCAAATATGCATTTCTTTTGTTTGCGCTTTGGATTGAGTGCCTGCGCTATTGTACGGGAGCGCCTTGGACACTCATCTCTCACCTAACTACCGTTCTTATTTTGTATGTAAACAATAATTTAATAATTTGACACACACAATAGGTTCTTTTCCTAACAATCCGGACCGGATCCCGTAATTAGAGAACAAGCGAAAAGAAAAGAAAAAATGGAACATAATCCAGAAGTACGGGAATGCAAAAAACTACATTTCGTGCACAGAACTTGAGAAACAGCTGATTCACGTTGTGTTTGTTTTTTGTCACTTAAATGCAAACTCTTGCAAATTGAATTTTGGTTTCGATTTTAAGTATGTATATAAAGATTGAAAATACATCAAGAGGCAATTCAATATTCCTTAAAAGCACAAGTAAATGCAGGCAGCACGTAAACACAAAACAGCTGATATGAACTTTGACACTTTATCCATTTTTACCCGGAGAAAAAGTCCGGGCTATTTCGGGCAGGAAGAAAAAGGCACTTACGATCCATTACGTTCCAATTTTCGCTCTCTATTACCCATTTTGTTGAGTACGGGAGTGATTTCTGGGCTGTTTAGGGCACCCGCGGGATCCCGCGTTGCATACGGGAAAGAAGTGATTTTTTATACTGCTGAGGGCAGTTCGCGACGACACAAAACTCGAATAATGGTTTAGTGTGTTTTTTGATGGTTAAATATATTTAGTTATAAGATAAATATGATTTTTAATGGAGCGAATAAAGAACACGTCCATACTCAACCGCAAACAATTTAGTTTAGTACAAAAGTGAGTGAAAGTAGTAAAAAAGTGACAACTAAATCGATGCATTAACACCACTGGAAATATGAAACTTTCGAATTCCGTCCAATCCTTAAAATAAACTGAATAAAAAACAAAACATTAAACTGTAGTTAAATTTTTGTTGTTTTACGAGCATATTTGGAAGCATATTTACTAATGTTTTAATGTTAATCTAAGCGTTAAAAATTGCTTTTCTCGNTAAATTTTTGTTGTTTTACGAGCATATTTGGAAGCATATTTACTAATGTTAATCTAAGCGTTAAAAATTGCTTTTCTCCTGCTTATTTTCTTTGGTCCTGCTCATCACACATCACTTTAATTGAAGCACCACTTTGTAGATATTCCGGAATACTGGTAAATCAAAGAAATGCAAAAAAATTAATATTTTTATTGAGCTTTGTACCACGCTGGTTTTATCAGGACAAATTGAAAAAGCAACAAAGTTTAAGCGGTAGAATTTGTCTATTGTTGTATGTCATAAACTTTAAAAGCTTAAATAAATGTTTAGAGGGCCTGAAACCACAACCACCTTTTTTTTAACACTGCGAAAAGTCATAATATGACTTTGATGGTTCTTTGCGAACCTCCGTAATATATTTTTTAGGCGTTTAAAGTTTATGACATTCAACAATACGAAACTTACGACACCGTTGTGAACACCCCAAATTTTTTGGAAATAATTATTGGTTTGAAAAAAGAAATTTGTATAGGGCCACCCTAAGTTTCATTCTGGCTATGCCCATGGCTTAAGAGCTTATAACTTCCAAATTTTTAGTTATATTTCGTTACAAGGGAATTCAAACAAACCGGAAATAGCCGTGCTTCTTGAAGGCGGAATTTACAGACAAATACAAGATTTTGAGTTGAATGGGCTAAAAAACGGCACACTCAGTTTTTTCTAAAGAGTGTGATTAAAAAGTGTAATATTTTGATGCAAATTTGCAGAATTTTCTTTAATTTTGCACAAGGTTTGGTGCTCGGATTTTTGGGGTGTTGGGGGGATATCTTTATAAAAAATTTGCAAAAAATAAAAGGATTAAAAAACAGTTGCCCGTATTGCAAAAAAACTAAAAAACTAAACTTTATTGACAGGCTGTATACTTATATATGTAAGTATATGTAAGAAAACAATTTTAGCTATCTTTTTTAGATACAAGGAATTTTGTTAGCCATTTCTTAAAAGGAATTTGGGTACCACTAAAAATGATTCGCGGGAACACTAACTACATGTTAATAAGCTTGTTAAGGGTCCGAGTTTCTCTCCATAGATGTACTGTGTGAAAATGCCCGCTATTTTCGGCGGATACATTTGGATACAGTTTTCGAATTAGTATAGATACTTTAAAGCACAGCTGGGCAGCGTCTGCCTTGCGGGCGACTGCGCGTCGTATTCGCATATACATACGCGCTATGCTTGAGAAGTCAGCGAAAGCAACTGCACGATTTGTTCGCACGCACACAGTGACATGATTGGACGCACATTACTAATATGCTCTGCCGAGGTTGCCCACCTCTGCTTGCAGTGGCAACACTGGTACGTGTACAAGCAAGATCCTAACGCTGACAACGCGACCAGCGTTGCCGTTTTGCTTAAATTTTAGCAAAATTTATAAATTTTTTCCTGCCTGTTAAAATTTTTCTTCGGTTTGCTAAATTTTTTGATAGAAAAAGTCAAAAAGGATAATTTTCCTCAAAAATTCATAGTCGGAAGAGTTAACATTTCAATCAAATTTTCAATTTTATTTTAGGAAGACTGTCATCCAGATCCCGTATAAAGTTCCTGTAATGTTGCTCTACGCAACTCCCGATCGGCGGTCATCGCATTTTCAAACCTCCAAGTGTACTTCTGCCATGAATTCGCTTCTCATAAAAACCTCTTGCCGTTCGGGAGCGACCTAGAATATTAGGTCTATTCATTTGTGGAACAAGATCAACATGCACATTATGGATAACATGATACAAAACTCTTTATATGCATGCATTGAAAAAATTAGCGAAAAGGCAGCTAACTATTATAGGAGTATATGTTGAAAGCCTGAAAGATTGTGTAAGTACTTAATAGTAACTTCTTTTTGGTTGTTTGTGTTTCCGACAGGGTAGGAGTATGATGTATTGTGGAACCGGTTTCGGTTTGTCTCCAAACCAAATTTGACAAGGGGTCACGGAAAATCGTTCCACAATACTTAATAGTAGTTAGGCAACTGTTAGGCGCAATTTCAGATGGCGTATTTAAGTAGAGAGAACAACAAAGGTTGATAGATGGGATGTTTTATCAATCTTGCCAAAGAACAATCTTTGATCTTTGTACGACGAGAGAGGACTTTACTTCTCAATTGCCTACTAAGTCCAAAGTAGCACTTGTTGGCAAGAGTGATTGTCCGTTGGATTTCAAAGCTGACATTATTATTGGTGTTCCCAAATAAACGAATTCGTCTACTTTTTCAAACTTGTAACTGTCAACAGTGAAGTGGGTGCCAAGACACGTATGCTCTGACTGCTTGTGTGATGACAGGACATACTTCGTTTTGTATTGTGCCTGAGCGGTTCAGTTCTGCGGCTTTTATTATCTTCTCCTTTCCTATTCTAATGGAGCTCGTGGTATTGCTCAACATCATTTTACACAGCCGTATTAGTTTTGCGGGGGTATCAAAAACTTTGTGCCTGATCTATGGTGGATTTGCCAGGCCTAAAGCCACAATGATAAGGTCCAATCAGTGCGTTGGCGGTGGGCCTCAGTCTTTCGCACAATACACTCGATAAGACCTTATAACCTATACTTAGAGGGCTGACTCCGCGGTAGTTGGCGCGAATGTCGGGGTCACCTTTCTTGTGCATTAGGCAGAGCACACTTAAATTTCAGTCGTCGGGCATGCGTTTATCTGACCATATTCTGCATAAGAGCTAATGCATGCACCTCATCAGCTCCTTGAATAGCTCGGCTAGCCAGCCGTCAGCTTCAGCAGCTTTATTGTTTTTCCGCCGCGTAATCGCTATTCGCACCTCGTCATAGTCAGGCGGTGGGACAACGACTCCATCGTCATGGACTGGGGTCTCGGGTTCGTGTTCTCCACAACTTTCAGCGCTGCTACCATTTAGTAGGGTGGAAAAGTATTACTCCATAATTTAAGTTGATTCTGGACATCGGCCCCTAGGTCGCCATAGTTGTTCTTACAGGAGTTCGCCCTGGTCTTAAAACATTCCGTAAGTCGCCTATCCCTCTGGTAAAATTTTCGACCGTTCTCCCTGTAGGCCAGCATCTGNAGTTCCTGTAATGTTGCTCTACGCAACTCCCGATCGGCGGTCATCGCATTTTCAAACCTCCAAGTGTACTTCTGCCATGAATTCGCTTCTCATAAAAACCTCTTGCCGTTCGGGAGCGACCTAGAATATTAGGTCTATTCATTTGTGGAACAAGATCAACATGCACATTATGGATAACATGATACAAAACTCTTTATATGCATGCATTGAAAAAATTAGCGAAAAGGCAGCTAACTATTATAGGAGTATATGTTGAAAGCCTGAAAGATTGTGTAAGTACTTAATAGTAACTTCTTTTTGGTTGTTTGTGTTTCCGACAGGGTAGGAGTATGATGTATTGTGGAACCGGTTTCGGTTTGTCTCCAAACCAAATTTGACAAGGGGTCACGGAAAATCGTTCCACAATACTTAATAGTAGTTAGGCCGCCATAGTTGTTCTTACAGGAGTTCGCCCTGGTCTTAAAACATTCCGTAAGTCGCCTATCCCTCTGGTAAAATTTTCGACCGTTCTCCCTGTAGGCCAGCATCTGAAGCTCTTCGCACTCACGTATTTAGGCCTCTCTCTTCTTATTGCGGCAAATACGTTTCGCTTCCTTCTTCAGTTCTCTATAACAGAACCAAATAGATTGCGTTGCGCCCGATCGCAGCGTGGCCATATAGGCGGCGTCTTTTTTCTTTGCGGCTTNAACCTCTTGCCGTTCGGGAGCGACCTAGAATATTAGGTCTATTCATTTGTGGAACAAGATCAACATGCACATTATGGATAACATGATACAAAACTCTTTATATGCATGCATTGAAAAAATTAGCGAAAAGGCAGCTAACTATTATAGGAGTATATGTTGAAAGCCTGAAAGATTGTGTAAGTACTTAATAGTAACTTCTTTTTGGTTGTTTGTGTTTCCGACAGGGTAGGAGTATGATGTATTGTGGAACCGGTTTCGGTTTGTCTCCAAACCAAATTTGACAAGGGGTCACGGAAAATCGTTCCACAATACTTAATAGTAGTTAGGCAACTGTTAGGCGCAATTTCAGATGGCGTATTTAAGTAGAGAGAACAACAAAGGTTGATAGATGGGATGTTTTATCAATCTTGCCAAAGAACAATCTTNAACTACTTCTTCAGCGGCGGTACTTAGTGATCGGGAAATGTGGTTAAACTGCTCGCGTATGTCGGATTGTTGAATAGTGTGATCGGAGAGCAGGTGTGTGAGTCAAGTAGCGAATAAATTGGCCGCCTGTTGTGATTGCAGCTTTTCGACGTTAAGCTTCCTTTGCATTGTTGGGCGCACATTTTTTGAGGCGAGTGCGTATCTTGGCTACATCAAAATAGTGGTCTGAGTCGATGTTTGGCTTTCGGAGTGGACGTACGTCTAAAATTCTGGAAGCATGCCTTCCGTCTATCACAACATGGTCGATTTGGTTTCTCGTTTTTCGATCTAGAGGCAGCCATATAGCTTGGTGGATGTTATTATGCTGGAACCTAGTAGTACGTATTATCATGTTTCGGGCACCGACGAAGTCGATCAGCCTCATTCTTTTATCGGACATTTTGTCGCGGAGGCTGAATTTTCCTACAGCGGCGCCAAAGATCCCTTCCTTGCCCACCTTGGCATTAAAATTGCCGAGCATGATTTTGATATCGTGTGGGGGTAGCGCTTATATGTACGCTCCAAGCGCTCATAGAAGAGGTCCTTGGATGCCTCGTCCTTCTCTTCCGTCGGGGCATGGGCGCAGATGAGCGAGATGTTGAAGAATCTCGCTTTGATGCGGATTGGGGCTAGACGTTATTCCACCTGGCTGTACGCCAGTACTCGGTGACGGAGTCTCTCTCCTACCACGAATCCAACACCGAATTTGCGCTCCTTTACGTGGAAACTGTAGTAGACGTCGCAAGGCTTCACACTTACTTTTCCTTGCCCCGTCGCATTTATTGGATGGTGGTGATGTCAGCCTTTGTCTTCCCGAGGACATCAACCAGCCGGGCAGAGGCACTTTCCCCATTAAGGGTCCGGATATTCCAGGTGCATACCCTCAAATCATAGTCCTTTTTGCGTTTGCCGTGGTCATCACCAAAAAAACGGGGTCTCATCCGAGGCTTGTTGGAATTTTTCATTGGGCGGGGTTTTAACGTGGCGGGACCCAAACCCAGTGCACGCAAAGTTTTACGCATTCTCACTTTAACTCGTTCCCAAACGAGTGTTTGGTTGCTACCCGGATATAAATATCCGGACGTTGTGAGCTGTGATTTGATCCGTACGCAAAAGAATCAATTCTGGCCACTGCCAGGAGAATGGTAGTAGTCCACTTGCAAACAGCGTTATGTGATTTTATAATAGTGAGCCATAAATTAAGAAAAACGTCTACAACAACAAGTGACATCCAAATTGTATATTTCTTTTTATTATCTGAAAATTTGGATATATAAGAGCCTAATAACATTAAAAATCAAAATCGCAGTGCGGTAGTTTCTGCAAATTTTATATATAGAAATTAAATATAGCGAGTTTTGGAACAGTAAGTTTTATATAGCCAGCTTTTTTAAGCTTTTCGCGTTCTCTCTTCCATGAAGGTTATTCTGCTTCTTTTTTAAGACGTCTTTCACTAGGCACCGAAACTACCACGTTTTCTAGCATGTTTTCTAAGTTCATTAGAAGATGGAGACTTTTGAACTTGTATAAATACATACAATAAATATTATAGCGACTTTTGAAAGTTTATATATCTGTGTTCGTATGGAAAAGTAGCTTATCTCGAAAGGCTGACTTTAATATAAATCGGCATTTGCAGTATACGATTGCGAATGACTCGCTGGCGCTGAGCCGTTGAACAACTTTTAGCAAATAAACGTGCAAGAAATAGTTCCGATACTAGCAAGTCAATATTCTTATTACGTCTCATCAAAAAATTCTTTGTCGTTCAAAGAATAAAAGGAATGCCGCATGATACTAAAGCCAACCTTTCGACATAAGCTACTTTTCCATACGAACGCAGATATGCATACAGTAAGTATTATAGCGACTTTTGCTAGAGTAGCTAACATTTGATGTTATTTTTTTTAGAATATAAAAGGATTTTGCACTGTATTGTTAGTGGACATGAAACTACTTTAAATACTGGTACGTTAACCACCAAAACCTAAAAATCGAAACAAATTTACATAGCGCACTTTGCAAGTGGACTACTCAGATATGTTACATAATTTTAACGGGATTTTGTAAATTTTTTGAACTATTTCGGTAAATTTTATTTCTTGGCCGCGGCAACGCTGAACGCGACAGCATACATAATTACTCACTAAACCAAAGCATCCGAATTTGTCGGAAACCAGACTTTTCTAAACAAAGTCGAAAGTCTTTCGATCCTTCTTAACGATTTCGTAACGATTCCTCACACCGGAAACAAAGTCGAAGGCCTTTCAATGTTAATTAACGATTCCCCACCGAATTTTTCGGTTATCAGACTTTTTTGAACAAAGTCGAAAGTCTTTCACTCTGGCTTAACGAATTCGGAACTGTTACGTAAAGGGGTAAAAAAAATTTCGATCGTATTGAAAATGAAAATGCAAAAGAGGTAATTGGTGCGGGTAGTGAAGTGAAATTAAAATAAAGTGAAGATAAAGAAGTAAAATTGAAATACAACCCTCAAAAGACAAGCAGAAAAAGTGTTTAATTGTATTTTACATACCGAAATCGAAGGTCCTACCGAAAACGTAAAAAAATATAAGGAAGATGAGGGCCTTGCCATATGATTACAGATTGTTATAGCCAAACCACCAAGTGATAATTTTTACGCAATAGGAGCCTTAACTTCCGTCTTCTATGGACTCCACTGGTGGAACTACTGAAAATCTGGCATTTGAGTGTACTTATCTATACTTCTATACTAATCTATATCTTCTATCTATATCTATATCTATTCTATATCTATATCCATTCTATACTAATTATATAAATAGAAGTCCCTTTTTTGTAACAGGTAATCTCGCGAACGGCTGGTCAAATTTTCATGAAATTTTGTATACAAATAGCCTTCGGTAACCATCATGTTTTAGGCTAAAAAAATTTTACTTTTTTCGGGTAGGTGGACCAGGAACCGGTCTATTCGAAAAAATCTTATCATAGTCCGATTTGCTTAAAATTAAAATATATGACCCATTTTTTCCGGGGAGTGGTCCAGGAACCGATCTATTCGAAAAAATTGAATTTACGGTCCGATTTGCTTAAAATTCGGTGCGCTGATAGCTTTTTAGCATGTATTAGCATATGTGATCAATTTTTTCCGAGAAGTGGACCAGGGACCGATCTATTCCAAAAAATCGCATTTATGGTCCGATTTGCTTACAATTCGGTACGTAAGTAGTTTTTAGCATATATTAGGGTATATGGCCCATTTTTGCCGAGAAGTGGACCAGGGACTGATCTATTCGAAAAAATCGTTTTTACGGTCCGATTTGCTTAAAATTCGGTACATAGGTAGCTTTTTGCCTGGATAAGCTTATAGATTCCTGTTTTCCAATTTTCATGCAATTTCGAATAAAAATAGCTTTAAGTAACGACCATATCAAGGGGCGAATTCGTCACTAGGCAAGATTTTTTTGCGCCAATCAGAAAGAACGGATACTGGCAAAATATAATTATAATATATAATATATCTCAACTAATTTATATTTAGAACGCCGTTTGTTAGTTTTCGCAAGGCTCGAGAGCGGCTGAACCGATTTTTTTGAAACTGCCACCTGCCGCACGTGTCCCAAGGATGGTTTTAGGCTGAAAAAAAAAAAATCGATATGTAAACATGCTACATATCTCTGAAAGTGTGCATGGTAGAGTTTTGGAAATTGGTATGGAGATTTACGAAATCAATCGCATACCCTTGGAGAAAAATTTAAGCTATAGTAAAAAGGGGTGTGACATCTCCCATACAAACCGAATTTTTGCTTATCTCTGGAAATTTTTTGGTAGAGTTCTAGAGTTTTGTATGGAGATGTACGAAATATATCGCATACTCTTGGAGAAAAATTGGAACTATTGGAAAAGGGGGCGTGGCATCTTCCATACAAACCGAATTTTTCATACTGCCTATCTTTGGAAGTGTTCATGGTAGAGTTCTGGAACTTGGTGTGGAGATATACGAAATCAATCGCATACTCATGAAGAAGGAGGGCAGCTGTTGGAAAAGGGGCGTGGCTCTTCCCATATAAATCGAATTTTTATACTGCATATCTCTGGAAGTATTCATGGTACTGTACTGGAACTTCGTATGGAGATATGTATATAGTTGAAATCAAGCCCATACTCATGGAGAAAATTTGGGCTATTTGAAAAGGGGTGTGAGGCCTACAAACCTACCGACCTTTAGCTATCTTTGAATGAATTTTTTTATTCTTCTGTAGGTGTGTTTGTGAGTGAAATCCTCCTAAAGGGTTGTACGGATTTTAACGAAACTTTTTGTGTATTTGAGTGGGTCTCTGGATGGTTTAGTTTCAAAATTTAATCCGACAGTTGGCGCTGTAGTTGAGTTATTACTAAAAATCTTATTTATGATCCGATTTGGCTAATGTTTTAAATATGTATGCAATACTATTGCAAAAGCGTGCTGCCAAGTGGTGCTGAAGTCGAGCTATTACTAAAAATAGCCAAGTGAGAAAAGGGGCCGTGAAGGTCAGATTAAATCGACCTGTTGCACCATTGAGTATATCGACGGTCCTGCGTTGCAATTGGCCCAAAGGATGTGATTTTCCAATATTATTATGCGTTCAAACTTTTAAGGTACAGAACAATGATTCGCACCCATTTTGATTTGGCACCTACTATACTGTAAAGCTTCTAGGATATTCACTATAGAACCGGGTCATTGTTGCCGCCAGGGAGAGGAAAAAATTTATTTCGCTTTGCGAATAACCGTGCTATGAAATGCCGCACAACTGGAGAATTTCAAGAACGGATATAGCACTTTCCTTAGGTTATTTAAAGCGGCAAATGACCACCAAACCTTAATCTTAGCAGACAAATGTGCCAATGAAAATCGTAAACGTGAATTGTTGGTGAAAATGTTGGACCAAAAAGTTTCAATAAAATATATAAAAATTTTGGGCGGGACGAAGATCGCCGGGTCTGCTAGTGTTGTTAATAAAAGAGATACAGCGAAAAGTTTTCAGCACTCTCAAAATTTAAATTTAGTTGGCTATGAAATACCAAGATACAAAAATTTGAAGGTAAAACCGCTGAGAAGCAGCATGAACGTCTTAGAAGTATGCTAACATAACAAAATTGTTTTAAAATTTTCAGTCTCACAAATACAGTCTCACTTTTAGTCTGAAAAAAAAACATGATACGTCAAATGGGAGCAAGGGCGAATAAGAGGAAGAAGTGATTGATCGTCAACTCATCGTCAGGAAGAAGTGAAACTACCATTTAAACATTTGTATCATGGAAAATATGAATATTTTCATCTATTTGTTTTTTGTTTTACTTTTATTTGGCATTTGAGTTTGTCTGGAAATTTGAATTTTACAAAGTAGACAAACTTCAAAACATAAATCATGGCCGACGAAATGAGCGAACGGTTTTACCTTTAAATATTTGTATCATGATAAAATCAAAATTTGTTTGAAATGCTAGTTAATCAAAATAAGGAATACATTTGGCAACTTAAACAGTTTGATTGTTAATGAGGGCATTTATACATTTCAACTAATCACCCTAAAACATTTTCTTATCGTTTATTTTTAAGATAACGAAGTAAAATAAGCAACTTACAGATGGCCTGAAAGATTTAATTTTTGCCAACTTAAAGTCTACCTTTAACCAGGACTAGCAGAGCACCCGACGTCGTTCGGGGTAAACAAATTAAAATATAAAACAGTAGCATAAATTAAATGAAATAAACTATCTTCTTTCTGTTTAAATTAAGGCATTCTTATGAACTATATTTTTCGTTTTATCGTGCTTCAACTACTATATACTTGTCATCATTTTCTGTACTACAAATCTTATTTCATTATTAATGTTAGGTGGATTAAGGCAACGATAGAATTATTAAATTAAAATTAGTCTGCTACGGTACATTCCGTTTAACTGCCTATTCGCTTAGCTGTTTTAGTATAGCTGCACTTTTCCGGTAGAATGTTTGTTTCGGAAGGAGTTTTATTCATTACTAACAAATACCCGGCGTGCTTCGCGACGCTTCGTGAGTAATTATGCATTAAGGTTAAGGAGAAACCGTATTGAAACTCAAATGGGAAACCTCTTCAGGGGAAGAATTTTGCCTTTATTAGTATCCATAATTAATATGGGCGGCCATTGTAACCCTAGTACATATGTATGTACATGTAATGTGAATAACTCAGTGAGAGGGGAGACCAGTATGTTTGCATGTATGTACATATGTATATAAAAAAATATTTATTGGACCAAAAAGTAGTGGGTAGGCACTGTGGCCAATGGTAATCAACTATTACCACCTCCGCATGGTTATAAGCCATGCAGAGTCCGCAGAATGCTCCGGAAGCAGTGTCCGGAGGATGCATCCGACTAGGCAGAGCATACTTTGAAGTGCCATCTAATTAGAACTTAAGAAAGTTCAATTACATGGCAGTTGAGAAGTGCATGTGCAAAAATTTCCTAAATTGCATAAACGAAATTTTTGCACATGCAGCAGTACATAGCATGTATTTAGGCGCCTGGTGTTAGCAGACGCGCCTAAACATACCGGCCCCCCTAGACGATTTGGTCGTCTAGTGAATATGACATAGCCGCAAAGATCCGGCTCGAAGGACCATGAAAAACCCTGGCGACTTAATGGGTATAGACTCGATAAGTGCACCAGTGTTTTTTATTGGAAAAATAAGAAAACAAAAGCACCAGGTTTTAGTTTGAAATACAATTAAGTTTGACGGTTTATTTAATAGGTATATTAAAATTCAAGGGGGCTTACAATATTACCTTGATTATGAAGTGGTGTGGTGGCGGAACGTCCGTAATCGCTGGTGATTGAAATCCAATAGAAAGTTTAAAAAGTTAGAAACTGAAGTCGAACCCTCTAAACGGTTTGAAGAGTTCCGTTTTCAGGGGAAATTTAACGAAGGTGCACTGACAGGAAAAGTGCAGTTTTTCTTTTTGTCTTGTTTCACATACGAATGTGTATGTGTGTGCATCTGTTAAATTAACATTAGGGTGGTACACCCGATAATTTACTTTAAGTATTTGATTTAGCGTGGAGGCCTAAACATACCGGCCCCCTTGCTATAAGCAACGTTTCAAAGATGGTTCAGCTACCACACCTTACATTTACATTTATTTACATTGTAAATTATGTTCTTTAACTTTGTGAATTCTGCCGCAGATTGGTCCTTGCCCGGGGATCTAGTCCGCACGTTCTCCGGTCCTCCTTGCAATCTCTAGCTACGGGGAAAAATGGAAGAAAAAGCTAATAGGAAAAAAAGGTGTGGTTGATCATTTCATTGCACTTTTATTTAAATTCGGTATGTATTCATGAATACTAAATATAAAATTTTAACTATTTTGTCACATTTGGTGAGCTCCTGATATAATCAGCCCGAACATGGAAGCTTGCGCCAGTAAACCGCCGATCGTTGTTGGCGGAGTGCCACATACCATGACCTGGGCGTATACATCAGCGCCAAGTGTTAGTCGAGTGGGGGTGGCCCGATAGAACTGTGGATCCGCCAGACGCATAAATTGAAACGGCGTCGCTATCGTTGGGTCGATGTTAGCCGCGGGGCTGAGTCGGTTGTATCGCGTAACTAGCCTGGCCTGAGTAATTACTCGTTCCGCGACCCCGTACTTTCCTCGCAGCACGAGGGAACATGTTTTCGCGCGGGCGTTGCTGACTTCGAGCTGAAGCTCCCGTGCTAGGTCCCTGTCGATGGTACTGCTGGGGGCGCAAGAGTCAATCAACGCCCGCACCAGATGAAGTCGGCCGCCTGACTCGATTCGTACAATTGCGGTTGGGGCGATGGCTACGAATGAGCGCATTATTGGTGCTGGAACCGCGATTGTTTTTAACTTGCCTGTCCGGAATCCACCCGATGGAATGCGTTGGATGGTGAGGGAGGAACGGTCGCCACGTCGGTGTCGTGCGGCCCTTATTGCTTGCCAACGCGACGAGCGAAAAGGACGAGTTTCCGCGCCATCACGCTGGCTGCAATTACGCTTGCGCCAAAATGAGCGAAAAGGACGAGTTTCCGCGTCATCTCGGTGGCCAGAATTGGTTCCGCGCCGATATGAGCGAAAAGGACTAGTTTCCGCGTCATTTCGTTGACCGCCCGTTGGCTGTGTGTGTGTGAGCACTGCTGGCATGGGACTGTCTGCTTCAAGTTCGTGCTGTAGCGGCGGTCGAATCTTGCGGGTTTTCAAGCCGCCGTCTGGTGGTGAAGGGATTATCTCTTCCCGTCTTTCCACCTCTTCTGCCTCTACCTGCTTCGCCCATGACGTCGTTTGGTCGGAACCGTAGAGCGAAATCGCTCCGTCAGAGCCGTCGTCGTTATCGGGGTGATTTTCCGTCGTTTCCCTTGGATCGCCGTAGTCTTCAATATGCAGGGAGGTATGGTGCTTTTCGTCGCAGCGGTGGCATCGGTCATTGCTTCCACATATTTCTATCCGATGGAATGGCGACAAACAGTTGGGACAGTACCGATGTATCAAAATCGCCCGCAACCTTTCCTGCGCGGATTTCCCTCGGTATATGGGGTNACAAACAGTTGGGACAGTACCGATGTATCAAAATCGCCCGCAACCTTTCCTCTGCGGATTTCCCTCGGTATATGGGGCAGAGTCGTACTCCGTGGTTGTTACCGCACAACCGACAAGGAATCTTAAAATGATCGACACGTTTTTCGGTCTTAGTGCGGGTGGCCGTGAAGCGAGGCATTCTGTAAAGTTAAACCCCCTTTTTATCGCCGTATGCACAATTATGGTTCATTGTGTATTTTAAAACCTTAGCTGGGTGGCAAGTTATACATATATACATATGCATATTTAATTGCTAATGATTTACATATTTGCCGTATTACGTATACGAGAATGTGCAAGAAATTTGAAATGTCAACCACATACCTTTAAAACTCCTGAATGTTTTTTAATGTGGTGCTGGTGCTTAATTTGGGTGTTGTGTACTGATGTGGTACGTTCCCGACTTATTGTAACTTCACGCTGGTGTTTGTGGCGATTCTCCAGTTGATGCTGGCGGACAGTTGTATGCGCAGATGTAATAATCTGGAGACCGCTAGTGACCCTTGACCGCTGGTATATTCAAAGAATGGCGCCTTTGTTTAGCTGCAGTGGACTGTATTTGCTTTGCTCTGGTTAATTATAGTTCCTGGCGAAGATGGACCATGAATAACTCAGTGAGATGGGAGACCAGTATGTTTGCATGTATGTATGTATATAAAAAAATATTTATTGGACCAAAAAGTAGTGGGTAGGCACTGTGGCCAATGGTAATCAACTATTACCACCTCCGCATGGTTATAAGCCATGCAGAGTCCGCAGAATGCTCCGGAAGCAGTGTCCGGAGGATGCATCCGACTAGGCAGAGCATACTTTGAAGTGCCATCTAATTAGAACTTAAGAAAGTTCAATTACATGGCAGTTGAGAAGTGCATGTGCAAAAATTTCCTAAATTGCATAAACGAAATTTTTGCACATGCAGCAGTACATAGCATGTATTTAGGCGCCTGGTGTTAGCAGACGCGCCTAAACATAATGTGTTGTAATCGATTGGTGATAATAACAAAAGTTAAGATCTATCTTCACAAATCAGTTCCGTATCAGTTCAGTATCATTGCCAATCAGCATCGATCAGTGATACCAATTCACACACATCCGTAGTATGTCGTCCGGTACTTTCAGTAAAATGAAGTTCACTGAAACCAAGATGGCTTATTTTACTAATGATCAGTTGTCAATTATTGCCATATTATATAATTCTGGATAATTCCGTACCAACTCGATTCATTTGCCCTCCATATTAAACAAAACTTGCAATAGAATACCGTCAGCTCGTCAGGGAAATACACAAATAAATCTTTGCCGAGTTAACTACACTCTAAAAAATGTTTGTTTAAATTTAAGCATATTAATAAAGGTAACCAGTTTCCTAATGTATGCAAATTTTGTTAATCAATTTTAATACTGCTTTTTTAACTTTTACTAACCATATGTGTGGCGTGGAACAAATTTGAAATTTGTTTGTTGAATTCTAAACACTTAAGGCCAAATTCACAGTGCGTAGTTAACTCAGAATCTTCAGTTAACTACAGGTTTTCAGTAAAGCACTGTGAATTTGGCCCTTAGGGCCGTTAATTTAACTATTTTAAAGTATAGTTAAATAAATACTTAAACTTAAATAAAAAATTTCTATCGAATTTTCTTAGCGTTCACAATTACACAGTTTACACATAAAGTGTTTAAAATTTGCTCTAAAAGTTTTTTGTTTAAATCAACGCATATTAAGAGAGGTTACCAGTTTCCGCTCCTAATGTGTGCAAATTTAGACACCGTGCCTGTTTACTTTTACATACCAAATTTGTCGCGTAGAGCAAAAAGACACATAAAATGTACTTAATTTTTGTTTTTAGTAGGGAATGTATTTTTGCAATTTTGAACACTTCATGTGAATATTTTAAAAAATCTCGTGTTCAAAAATCCAGTCTTGAACATCTTATGCGTATACTTACACAGATTTTATTTGAAAATAAACACTTTTCAGTAGCAGTTTTACATGCAGTTTTTAGAGTGTAAAAAAATTGCGGGNTTTAAAAAATCTCGTGTTCAAAAATCCAGTCTTGAACATCTTATGCGTATACTTACACAGATTTTATTTGAAAATAAACACTTTTCAGTAGCAGTTTTTAGAGTGTTAAAAAAATTGCGGGACGAATACTGAAGCAGCACTGACGGTAAAAAACGGCAATGTGCCGGACGGTCTGAAAAACTCTATTTGGGACTGGGGCAACGATATTATATTTTTCACTGACACTAATAGGTACGGCACTGATATGTGTAGATATACTTTTATTGTAAAAACCCACTTTAAAATTGATTTAAAGTCGACAAATAAACGCAGATTTATTTTCGATTGCAGGCATCGTTTCTATTCGCGCCGCCGCACAGTGTTTCGACTATATGGAGGCAGATAGAAACAAGTCATGGTGACAGTTTATAAAAAAAACCGGTTGGACTTAGAGAGGGAAAAGTAAAAGTCACAAATACCACATTTCACATTATTTACTCACCCCCCTTCTTCACGAACGATGCATTTCCAAAGAAATACGGGAATCGGCGCGATACCGAGAAATCAGTTAAGTTGCCTTTGGCGGTTAACCCATTAAAGAAAATTTTTCTTTTTCAACTGTAATCAATTATCTAAATATCGTGGAATATTGAGGTGAAGGTATTTATCATTTATTTGGAACTTTCCTATTTTCTTACCACAAAATTTACTTAGAAATGTAGATGCTAAAGATTATTAGAAAAAAAAGTTTGAGTACCGGTCCGTCAGGTCTTGAAATTTGACGAATGTTTTAGAGAATTTTATGTAGTTTTGGAATATATAATTTGATCTTTGCGCGCGATTTTGCAAATATATGTAATTTTTGATTTTCAAGATTTTTGATTTTCAGCCTCTTTTTGCACAATTTCGCGAAAAGAACTTTTCGAACAATGACAAAATCTCACCAAACATTAAGTAAAAAGCGAGTATTTACACCTAAGTCGTTTTATAGTATAACATTTGTTTTCTGAGAGTGAAAAGCAGGAAACAAAAATGAGCCAAAATTCCATCATATTTAACGACTGGGCTCACATTTTTTTTTAGCTTTGGACGTTATAGTGATCCAGTCTTCCCCATATTTTACATTTAGGTTTTTCTAATAAAAGAGAGAGCACAAACTAAATTTCATCGAAATCGGATGAAATTTTATGTTTCCGCCCCCAAGAGTAGAAGGCGTGGCAATTACTCCATCTTTACCAAATTTCATAATTCCCTATTCCTAAGTAAAACTAGAGCCCATGTCAAGTTTCAGTGAAATTGGTGCAAGTTTACTATTATTTCCACCTGCCTCCATATAGTCGAAACACTGCGCGCCGCTACTATTCTCCGATTACGGGCCATTGCCCTTGCGGCTCTCGTTTGTGTTCGACAAATTTATTTAAGCTTTAGGCATTTTTAAACACTTCGCACTGTTCTGTTATTTTAAAGACATTTTTGTATTTAGTAACGAAATTCCACTTTGTATAAGCCAAAAAACTCTCCCTTTAACGCACTTGCTAATTTATCAACTTCGCGAAAACAATGTGCCGAATTCCCATGTAGTCCAACAAATAGACATACATATGTACATCATTGATTTGCTGTTGTTTGTGCATGCCACTACAGCGTTGGAAAAATGGAATTCGGCTAGGATTCCCATAAAAAACAGGTCTAAAGTACTTTGCCATATCAATTCTAATTTGAACATAGTTATGCACTTATGTATGCATGTATTCAAGTCTAACGCAATTGTTTGAATGTTGATTTGTTGAAGTTGAGTTTTGTTTTGTGCAGAATTTGCATGAAGCGAAACAGATATTTCTTTGCTGTTATTTATCACGATCCAGAAAATAAAGGTCGCTCCATTATCGGATCGCTAACCCTCTCTTCGTCGATTTGACAGTATCGACCCAATCGCAGGCGTCATAAAATACTTTTGTTGACATTCACTGTTGACAACTTGATGCTTTTCGAACCAATTTTAGTGGGTATTCAGACCTTGAAAATTTTTGAGCTTGGTGCTTGGTGCGATTTTGGTGCTTTTGTTTTTAGTTGGAAGACGCCAAATTAGAAAATCTTAAAAAATGGAAGCAACATTTATAGCAATCGTAAGTGTGGTAAGCAACTTTACAAAAATTTAATAAAAATCATGGCACAGTGACAACAAAATATATGGCAGCATCTTCAATCATCGACCATCGTGCGAGAAACATGGATTTTCATTAATTTGAATCGACATCCTTACAAAAAGATTATGTATGCATATAAAGTCCATAAAATACACCAATAAAAATTTGTCGCTTTTTCAAATTCAAAACTTGGCAATACTGCCTTTTGTTCGATGCTTCCTCTTTTTCTTGTCGAGTTCGTCTTGCTCTCTCATTCTGGTATTTGTTGACGTCACGGCCAGTTGCTCTCAGCTCGATTGGTGCATTCTTGGTTATTTATTCTGTATGCTACAAAACGATTTAAAATAAGGTTTCTGCTGCGTTGCGGCAACTTTTTTTCACGAACTTCATCTTTGTGAAATAGAGGAAAAGATGAACATCAAAATGTATGTATGTATGCCACACCAAGAAGCTTACAGCGAGCATACACCTTCCAGAAAATAAAGGTCGCGCCATTCGCGGTCCGCTAACCCTCTCTTCGTCGATTTGCCAGCATCCACCCAATCGCTGACGTCATAAAATACTTTTGTATACATTCACTGTTGCCAGCTTCATGTTTTTCGCACCAAATTCAGTGGGTATTCAAAACGCGAAAATTTTTGAGATTTGTGATTGGTGCGTTTTTGATGCTTTTGTTTTTAGTTTGAAGACATCAAATTAAAAATCTTAAAAAAAATTGAACAAAATTTATAGCAATCGTAAGTGTGGTAAGCAATTTTACAAAAATTTTAACAAAATCATGGCACAGTGACAATCATAAGCGAAAACGAAATATGTGCAGCACCTTCAATCATGCCAGAAGAAATCGACCATTGTGCAAGAAACATTGATTTTTATTAATTTTAATCGGCATCCTTACAATAAAATTATGTACTCATATAAAGTCCATAAAATACACCAATAAAAACGTGGTGCTTTTTCAAATTAAAAACTTGGCAACACTGCCTTTTTTTCGATGCTTCCTCTTTTTCTTGTCGAGTTCGTCTTGCTCTCTCATTCTGGTATATTTTGACGTCACGGCCAGTTGCTCTCAGCTCGATTGGCGCATGTGGTGGGCATGTGCCGATATCGCAGCAAGCAGCATTTTGAAGTAAAAATAAAAAATTATAGTTTAAAAAACTAAAACCTCGCTATTATAATTTCCATTCGTACTGTCATCAGGTATGTAACTTGAGAATAGAAATCGCCGCATCTTTTAGGCGTATCAATATTACATAGTTACATCCCGAGTTAATAAAAGGGAGGTAAAAAAACAAAAACAGTTGCCAAACGAAATACATACATCATCAGTGTTTGTACATAAAACTTTGGGCGCAGCGCTGCTTGTATGTACATAAATTTCGCTTTGCGCATTCCTGAAGCTGGCAAAGGTTCTTTTTTACTTTGCGCTGTGCTAGCCGAGTAAAAAAAGAGAAGAGGATAGAGAAAAGAGTATGTGGTTTGTTGATGCTCTCTAAACACAAACGCGTGAAAGGCACACGGTCTAGCTTTAATTAGTCTATACTTTAATTAAACATACTTGTTATTAAAATTTCATTTTAAAAATACCACCGTGTCTTACTGTGGTAGAAATATGTCATTTTAAAACTTGAATCATAGAAATCGGACCAGTACATCGATNAACGCGTGAAAGGCAAACGGTCTAGCTTTAATTAGTCTATACTTTAATTAAACATACTTGTTATTAAAATTTCATTTTAAAAATACCACCGTGTCTTACTGTGGTAGAAATATGTCATTTTAAAACTTGAATCATAGAAATCGAACCAGTACATCGATTGTTTTGCTCTCACGTTTTTTGGGCTTTAATTTTATATATAGTATAGATAGATAAAATTTACATATTTATGGTTGACTGATGGGGCTAGAGCCATACAGTTGCGTGTGAACTCCAAAAAATGGACTTGANCGTGTCTTACTGTGGTAGAAATATGTCATTTTAAAACTTGAATCATAGAAATCGAACCAGTACATCGATTGTTTTGCTCTCACGTTTTTTGGGCTTTAATTTTATATATAGTATAGATAGATAAAATTTACATATTTATGGTTGACTGATGGGGCTAGAGCCATACACTTGCGTGTGAACTCCAAAAAATGGACTTGATCAGCAGTGTTGCCGCGAATCATTTTTAGTGGTAGCCAAATTCCTTTAAAGATAAGGCTAAAAAAGAGCTAAAAAAAGTAGTTGTGGCTAAAAATGGTAGCTAAAATTTTTTTATTTACATATGATGGTATAGAAAAACAATGAAAGCTTGCTGGCTCCATCAAGTGATTGTACCATCAGGCATATAACCTACCAGCGTGCTGGTAAAATACAGTATATTTTTCTTTGCTGCCTTTATGCTTAAGTGCACATTTAAGATACCTACCCTAAAATGCGCACTACCGGCATTATTTTTAACATTTATAAGGAAACTCCTCCGATAGATGCATTCAACATACCTGCACATTGGCGATACCTGGCTTAAAAATTGTGCAACTATTATTAACTATCAAAGAAAGTATTAGGTTTACCTGCACTGGCCCTACAAATACCTAATTTTACAAGCTTTTATTTATTTTTCTCATCTCGCAGAACAACGAAAATGGCTATCAATTAATGTAGTTATATAGATAATTAGATACCATTCGGTAAAAATTTCGCTTGCAGTAATTTCTACGTGGTAAGTGCTCCTCCATTAATTGGTTTCATAGGGATTCGGATACCTTCCTCATTGAAGTAGTAAAGAAAATTCATTTAAGTGCTTTTTTCGGTTAAGTGCACAAGGTTTTCGTGCAAAGAAGGATGAGCAGCTAAGCAAAATATACTATATTCATTTCTTTACAAATGAGGTCGAGGAGAGATCGAAATCATTAGAGCCGAAATTTCATAATTTTTCTACCATTTTGTTAAACTTTGTTTTTTTTTCTTTTTAATTCACAACTGCAATATCGGGAACTTAATCTTCCACAAACACGGTTTTGACTCATATAGTGCAAGAAACTTTCGCCAAAATACTTTTTACTTAGAAAATTTAGCTAATTTCACCACTCACGACACCAGCATACTGGTACAAACATAAAATTTTCAAATAGTTTTTGAAGTCGCACCAGCAGCTGGTACAATCACACCACAAGAACATTCACGATCAATCGACTTGGTGGGCCATTTAACAAATTAAGCATATTAAGGGCCGTAAACTTATCTATTTTAAACTATAGTTAAATCGTTAATAGGTAAGTTAACAGCCCTAACACTTTTACAGTATACATATATGTATATACATATATCAGTCTTTCTTATTTTAAAAATTCATCTCTTACATAAATGAAAAAAA
>NW_016157142.1:476841-495650 GCF_001687245.7 Rhagoletis zephyria | reverse complement strand
GGCTCAAATTCTACTATACTTCTTTCTTTACAAGCCTCAATATGATTATTTTGAAATGGATATTCTGATTCGTTGAATTTAACATCTCTGGCAACAAACACATTTTTATTATTCAAGTTCCATAGTCTATATCCATTTTGCGCATATCCAATCATTACTGCCCTACAACTCTTTTCGTCCAGTTTCTCCCTTTTCTGCTCTGGTATCCAAGCATAAGCCGTGCAACCAAAAACTCGCAATCGTCCTAAATTTGGCTTTTTACCGTACCATAACTCAGCTGGAGTTTTATTACCTTTCAACGCCATTGTGAAACTTCTATTTATAAGATATGTAGCCGTAAGTGCAGCTTCACCCCACATATATTTCGGACATCTTGCCTCTATAAGTAGTGTGCGAACCTTCTCAACTAAAGTCCGATGGAACCATCATTTTGTTGTGGCGTATACGCAACGGTGTCCTCCGCTTGTATTCCCTTATCCTTATAAAATTGACATTGTGCGTTTGACCTGTATTCTCCACCTTGATCCGACCTTAGAATTGAAATTTTCATATTAAATTTCGCCGTAACTAAAGCTTCATATTCCGTAAATTTTTAAAAAACCTCCGATTTCTTTCGGATCAAATATATCATAGCAAAATGCGTATAATCATCTACAAAAGAAACGAAGTAGCGGTAACCATTATACGTTTTAGGTGTAATTGGTCCACAAACATCACTGTGAATCCTTTCCAGTGGACGCTTGCTTCTTTCGCGCGTTCCACCAAACACCTCCCGACATTGTTTGCCTTTAATGCAAACATCACATACACCAAATACCTTTGTATTTGAAATTCCCAACACGGCTTCTTTTCGAACCATATCTTCAAGTGTTTGTTGATTAATATGGCCTAAACGCCTGTGCCACAATTTGCTCTTTTCTGTCATGCATAAATTTGCATTTGCTATACCTTTAAAAATACGTAGTAAATACAGGTTACCAATTAATTCCGCTGTAGTAATATTATTTCCTCTATTTCTCATTTCAGCGATATCTCTTTTAAAATCTACTGTAATTCCTGCTTTTGTTAACTTGCGTACGGATAGAAGATTATCGCGCAGACCAGGAACATAAAGAACATTATTCATTTCAATTAGAATTCCCTTATTCGTATATCCGCTAATATTGCCGAACTCTTTTGCAATCAGTGCTTCACCATCCTTTGCTACATTAATATATATGGGCTTTTCTAACAACTTTAATGTTTTAAAATGTTGCCTCTCATTAACCAAATGATCACTAGATCCCGAATCTAGCACAAATCTTATTTCACCTGCTTCCATATTTACTCAACCTTCTTCTAGAGACTCTCTACATCCGCTGTCATTCCTTTTATCGCCGAAGAAACTCACAGCATTAGAACTGCCTTCATTTGAGTCAATCGCAAGACTTGCAAAATTCCCTTTTATGTCCACGTTTACCGCAATTATGACATTTCCCGTTAAAAGTATACCGCTTTCCATGTATTGCAAAAGCCGTACAACCTTTTTCGGTGTACTCGTTACAATTACCACGTTCAATACGTTTACGCTCTTCTGCGAGTAACCTTTGTTTTACAAACTGAATTGTTAGCTCTTCATCCTTCATATTCTCGAGAGCCGTAACCAATGCATCATAGCTCTCTGGTAACGAAAGGAAGAGCTGAGAAACTAGATCACTTTCTTTCAAATCAGCCCCTGCTGATTTTAGCTGCCGGATCATATCATCAAACTCCAAGAAATGATCCTTAATTTTTCGCCCCTCCGTGAGCTTCAGCCTTGCCAACTGCATCCTGATAATTGTCTGACTTGTAGCAGACTTCACTGCAAAAACTTCCTCCAGACTTTTCCACATTTCTCGAGCCGTTTCTTTGTCCTTTACGTAATTAAAATATTCATCTGATATGCAGCTCACCATAATTGACTTCGCTCATTTGCATTTTTCGTTAAATTTCTCCAATTCTGCGCCAGAAACGGTTGGAGCTTGCCCAGTTACAGCTTCCAACAAATTCAATGAATCCAAGTACA
This sequence comes from Rhagoletis zephyria, assembly GCF_001687245.7. Lineage (NCBI taxonomy): Eukaryota > Metazoa > Arthropoda > Insecta > Diptera > Tephritidae > Rhagoletis > Rhagoletis zephyria. Next base: position 493,606 of record NW_016157142.1, on the reverse strand, counting down.
TCCTTACACGAAAACTCCAGTTCTCATATCCGGTACCATTAAATTGGAGGATCCCGAAGGGTACGTCCTTACGTGAGTCGCCCATAACCTATTGTAATCCTTAAACAGCACAATGAAACCAGGAATGTACCAAACTGAAAGTTTATTTCGGAATAATAAATGAAAAAATTATTTTCTATCATGTACACAAATAAATATCAAAGCATATTCAATGTCCATAAATTGTGAGAGTATTTCTTAAATACAGTAGTTATAACAATTTTGCATCGCGGGTGAGTTCCAAAACTAAATTCGTAGTGGCAAACATACAAATAAAATATTTTCCTGTGTTCTATTTAATAAAATAATCTGATTAAAAACTTGCAAGTTTTAGAAACAGAGCCCGTAAAGCCATGAAAAAACTATCCCGCTATGAGGAGTTATATTCTTTAAGAGCAATATATAAACTCCTCCCATGTTCGGCTCACTCGTTAATTTGCATGTCATGATTTATTTGTGTTGATGGCATCATTTTTATTTTTATCGTTCCGGGTTTTAAAGTGATACAAAAAATATTCGTCACTCGCATTTTTAAAACACAAAACTTGAAACAACAAAACTGCAAAGCTTTTATGCCAAACTTTAAATTCAGAAACTGACAAAAAACAAAAGAATGAATCTAGTTAAATCGATGGTAAGCAAAAAAGCAAGCAAGAAACTTAAGAATTGTTCCATCGTCTCATCGGTGGGGTGCAATAAGGCCATACGCAATAAAGCCATATTGGAAATAAAGCTATATTTTTTTGTAATAAGGCCATAAATTCGATATGGCTTTATTTCCAATTACAATTGGTAATTCAGCCATATGGCTTTATTTCGCTTTCAAATTTTTATGTTTCTTTTATTTGAACAATGGAAAAAGTTCGCAACAAAACTACTAAACCGCCTTGAACTACATCGTCACCTTAAACATGCAATTACTCTCCTTCGCGTCCAGCCGCGCCGCGCTCCGCCGTTCACGCGCTCCGCCCTTCACACGCGGCGCGGTGCGGGGAGCCAGCAAATGTGCACCCGCCAGGTAATGCACTCGCAAAATTAAAACTTACCTAAGTACATATATTTATTTTTCAATATCCAATAAATCCGGAAATATTAAATTTTTTATTATTTTATTTTATTTTTTTTATTTTATTAGTAATAATTTGTATAAATTTAAATAATTCAGTATCAGTTTCAAGAGTGTGTACAAGGCGATTTTAATAATGAATTACAACAAACACATCATTTGGACGTAATGTTCAGATAAAATTCAGATTCGCCGTTAACACCGCCTTGAGAGTGTCATTTCAGAATATGGCTTTATTTCTCATTTGCAAAATTTTTTGTATGGCTTTATTTCTCTTTCTGATTGGAAATAAAGCCATATGGCTTTACTGCCTAAAAATATGGCTTTATTGCCATATGGCTTTATTGCGTATGGCCTTATTGCACCCCACCGTCTCATCATTTTCAAAGCAGGATGGGAAAATGGAGTTGTCATTTACGCTTATCACAGTCGGGTGTTTGTGCCACGTGAAGTGACCCGTGCAGTCCCGTCTTCTCAGTGAGAGAAAAAAACTAGATAGACCTTCTGATATTGAAGGCAACATGTGTTTTGCCCACCTGCATCCACTCGAGGGCTCCCAGTCATTGCTGAGCGAAATATCCATCCAGTTTCTGATGGTGGCTTCGGTGGTCGAAGTTGGGAGTGCTATAACTGGTTGCGGATCGAGGAATGCCTGGTCTAAGCCAACTCTGGCAAAAGGGTCAGGTGTCTCATGCCCAGTACCCAGAGTAAAGCAAACTCGTTATTTTTACCTACATAATTTAGTCGAGGCTTGCATTGCAGAACTAGTTTGGAAGTACTTAGATAGGGGGCTGGCCAATGCCTTAAGTGCAGCTTGGCTGTACTTGTGGCAGTTTTGGAGCCATCAGTGAAAATTCCACAATGTGCAGGTTCAGTGCTGGAATTAAACCGGCATTACCCCCAGGGAAGTCTCTCTCTATAGAATGTCTTCAACAAAGGTAATGGTGGCGTACTATCCTGAGACACAAGTGCTCAAATATCTGCCGCCGGAAATTTCCGCATCGCCTCATTTAGTGCTATACTAACATGCGGTTCTTTTTAGTCTGCAGGTGGCCTTTAAGGCTTCCCCACGTATGATGACACAAAGTAAGTTCACCAGTGCGTCAAGAGCACTATACATTAAAGTTGAAAAAATAGGCTATCAAGCAACCATTTGGTTTTTTACTATCGAGATCAGATGAATTTTCGTGGACCCCCACTTACAACTCGTGGACCGTCATATTTTTTTACGCCAACGTAGACCCCTGTCGAGTCTCCCGTGGACCCCTGGGGGTCCACTTGGACTACTTTAGGCATCACTGTAGTATCCGGAAAATTTATTTATTTTAATTTTTTTTTTTATAATAACGTCTTGTCCAGCTATTTGGTATTCAGGTATGTAGAGCTATGAATTAAAAAATGCATCAGGTTTTAGTTGAGATATTCGCCATTGACCACTATCTTTGCTAAATTTCCCAGTACAGCAAAGCTTTTGCCATTCATCTGGCAGTGGCCAGAAGTGATTTGTTTGGTTACGGTTCAAGTCGCAGCTAAATACGTCCGCATATTTATATCCACGTATCCCCTGGGTAGCGACCAAACACCCGTTTGGGAGCGAGCTAATGTGACAAGACGTGCAACCCCGCGTGCGCTGGGTTTGGGTCCCTGCACGTTAAAACCCTACCCAATAAAAAAAAAACCATGTCTCCGATGATATCCCTTCTTTGGATGACGATTACGGCAAACGTATAAAGGCCTATGATTTGAGGGTATGCACCTGGATTGTCCGGACCGTTAATAGGGATGATGCCTTTGCCCGGTTGGTTGATGTCCTCGAGAAAATAAAGACTGACATAACCGCCATCCATAAAATGCGATGGACGGGGCAATTCAAGAAAAGCTTGATCGATTTGTTTCAATGTCCGATTGTCTCGTGGCCGATTTGGTGTTCATTGTTCGATTTGGCACACATTCGAGATATAAATATATTGGTAACGGTAGGGGCAATATCTACTATTGCACAAAAATAGCTGCGCTGGAGTCAAATTATTGGTAAAAATCGTCAACTGAAGTCAATCGGAGACACCAAAGATCAAAGTTAAATTACCACCGTTAAACCAATCACCAGAACTATTGCGGTGCTTTCTTTACGGCGATTAAACAGAAGAAAGACTATTCTTGATAAACGCCTAAAAATACGATTGGAAGACTTCTAAGGTATTTCGCCTGAAATAAGTATATCGTCGTTTAAAGTACAAAACCGCGTATCAACAAAAGGCAAAACCGCGTATCAAGATAATGCCAAATCGCGTATGTGAGGTTACATTACATATTTCAAAATGGTTCTTGTTTTTATAAAGAAATCGCATTTCTGGATAGTATATTTCAGGACGAATGGATAAGGATTGAGCCAAGAGCTTGTGTGAGCAAATCCAATGTTTGGCAACAAATGTCAGTTACGCGGTTTTACAGAATGACGATACGCGGTTTTGTACTTTAAACGACGATATGTATATTGCATTTCTGTGGACTTTGAAATTGCCACAAACTGTACTATACAGATTCAAGGACTATTCACCATCGGAGCAGAAAATTGTTGCCACAAGAACTTCTTCACGGACATAACGCTTTCATTAGGTTATTTAAGACGGCAATGGAGGATCGTCATGCATGACCACAAAACCAAACGTGAATGTGAATTTTTAGTAAAAACGTTGGACCAAATGTTTAAATAAAAAATTAATTTTGGGCGGAACGAAGTCCAGAAGGTCTGCTAGTAATAAAATAAAAACCGATTTGTAACTTCAATTCTAGTTCTGCTTAGATACAAAAATTTAAACCAAAGGTTTGTTTCTAGGGGAAGGCATTGGTGTTATTGAAGATATTACAAATAATTAACTCCATAGAGGAAGAAATTAAGGATTCATATCTTAGTGTAATATAATCCGCATTATTTTTGATAATAATAATAAAGTGAAAACTAAATCGATGCGTTAGCACCACTGGAAATATGAAAATTTTGAATGCCGGCCAATCCTTCAATAAACTGAATATAAAAAAACATTAAACTGTACTTAGGTTTTTTGTTGTTTTTCGATATTTTGTAGCAATATTTACTAATGTTTCAATGTTTATCTAAGCGCTTAAAATTGCTGTTTTTCTGCTAATTTTCTTCGGTCTTGCTCATCACACATCACTTTAACTAAAACTCACTTTGTAGTTTTTCCAGAATACTGGTTAATCAAAGAAATGCAAAAAGTTCAAATTTTGTGCGTGGCATGCATAAACAAATAAAAGTTGTAGGTATTTAGGTAAAATTATTTTGAAATTGCACTTTCAAAGGTTACAATCTTTTCTTTTAAAGACTTGCATTAATCAAGGAATTGCACGCATTGAGGGTTGCGGTTAACGTTACAAACAATTATAAGGCTCAAACTACGAAAAACGCGTTCTTATACCTTATGTCCAGATTGTGAGGGGGTATTCAAAATTCTAAGTATGCATATTTTTTGTGCATCATTAGATCTATAACTTGATCAGTCACACTGTGTTATTATCCCGACGAAATCCTTGATAGTGGTACTGGGTGTGGAATGGTACATGACGTTAGGAGGTTATTTTGGGTTAAAGTCGCACACTGAAGGGGTTAGGCTTTCAATGCTTCCTCCTCTTAAAAAAAAACATGTGCCGTAAAAATTTAATTATTTAAATCGACGAATAGTTTTATATCAACTTTTGTGAACTTCTGTTTATGCGTTTGTGTACAACATACCTCTATTGGTTACAATAATTTTAAATTATAATAACAATTTTTCGGTAATAATTATTGGTTATAAAATTTTGTTCTGGCGACGCCCATGCCTGAGACATTCTGAATTACTTTGCCAAAGAAATTTGGCGAAAAAACCAACCAGATAAAAGTTAGAAACCATAAAAAAGGGTGTAACACTTGAGAAATTTTCATTGTAGGCATAATTTTCAAAATAAAAAGTTGTATGAAGGCATGCATAAAACTTAAAAAACGAATGAGGCAGTTCTATTCCCCATACCCGAAATATGGTGAAACCGTCTTCTCCGGCCATGTCTTTTCTTGCGGCTATAACAGTGTAAGTTAAGCTTTGTAGCAACTACTCTGTAAGCCTCATAAGCATACCCTACATATGTAGTGTCACGCATAAAAAAACAAGTAATTTTTAGCAAAAAAAAACCGACTTCAACTCTCATATAAAAAAAAATATATATATATATATATATCATGATCCACTGATAGGATCTTAACCAGATTAGTATGGGACCACCTCTGAGAAACTACCTTTCCGATGCAAAAGGAATTATCGAAATCGGTTGACGTGGTCCAAAGTTATGCGGTAACATACATTAAAAAAAAAACAAAAAAATATTCCGGCGAACTGATAACCTCCTCCTTTCTTGGAAGTCGGTTAAAAAAACAAATATCAAGAGCAACAAATAAAAAATAAATCTTGAGTATAACTTTTACTGGTTACACAGCGCAAAAAACAAAAAACTCAGGTAAACATGAGTAGACTTCGCTTTGCATATAGCATGCAAAGCCTTCAAAATACAATGTAACCAATGCTCTTTTACGACGGCCGACTGAGTGGGTAGAGGTGCGTACTTCCACTCGGTAGGCCAAGGGTTGGATTCCTAGTCTCAGCAAAATTGAGTTTTTTCTTACATACTTAGTACCAGGGTTCGTATATGCACGCACATGCGCAGCACATCCTAAAATTTTACGCTCACACACGTGTGCTGTGCATATAAAAAATTAAAAACTTGCTCACAGCACATGTGTGCCGTTTGGTAACAAGCACAGGCACGTGTGTGTACTTTATATTTATTTATATAAAGCACACGCACATGTGTGTGCTTTGCGTAGAGGAAACTCATACACTTCGAATTCTAACTCAAGTATTAAAATAATTTTTTAATATCTTTTCTGTCATATAAAAACAAACAAACTATTACTTTTTATTGAATTGCTTTATAAAAAATAACGTTTTATAAAAAAATTTTCTTTTAAAAATATATAATGTGCATGTGAATGAGCAGAAATTTGTGCTAAAATCGGCTCACACACATGTGCATGCGCTTAATAACAATCAGCACACACCTTGCTGTGAGCAGAGTTTGCTTTCCATTAATGCACACACGTGTGTATGAGCAATGAGTGCAAGTTGAATGTGTTCCTGGCATGTGCGCGAGCTGAGCATGTGTGTGCAAATACGAACCCTGCTTAGTACGCCCCTCGGTAGGAAATGGCAAACCTCCGAGTGTATTTCCGCGTTCAAAAAGCTTCTAATAAAATCATTTCCGTTCGGAGGCGGCGATAAATTGTAGTTACGTCCGTTTGTGTTATAACATTAGCACGCACACCATAAATTAGAGGAGAAGCTCGGCAAAACACTTAGCAAAAAGGTAAACGCCAAAATGTTATCTACATATGTACATATGTATGTATATCGAGCCCTAACCTCCAAAATAACGTAAGCGACATTTTTTTCAAAATTTTCTTTTTGATACAGAAATATTCCTCGAGGGTCTAGACGCATTTCTGCATCAAAAAAAAAATATAGAAAAAAATGTCGCTTACGTTATTTTGGCGGTTAGGGCTCGATACATCAATACGCTAAAGAATTCTCATACAATTCTATTCCCCCTATTGCTTCTATGTTTCTGAACCGCAGTGGAGCTATCCTAAGAATCAAACATATATGTAAGTACCTAATATAAAGAGAAATAGGCCTGCAAAAGATGTAGGTGGCAACAAAATCGAGTATTTTCAAATGCAAATTCGGTGAGTGTAATAATGTCATTGGAATTAATGTCAATTGACATAAATTGTCTTTTGTAAGGAAATTAATGTCAATGACATAACACTGAAAATAAAATTTCGTAAAAGTGCAACGAAAATCTTTCGTAGTGTTGGTTTTTGTACAATGTACGAAACTTTCTTTCATAATACGAACACATATTTCACAACGAAACAAGATTTTACGAACCATACATAAATATAACGAAAGGACTTTCGTAAGGCATTTTTTCACTACAATTTACGAAATATTACGTTTATTTTACGAAACACATTCGTAAAGCACTGAACAAATCTCTGTACGAATAATTTTGTATATTGTAGGAAGGCATTCGTAATGGTTTTAAATTTACGAAATCTACAATTCTGTATTCGTACAATTTAGTTAATACTTTCGTATAAAGTACTAATGCAGAAACATGTTTTTAAATTCGTACAACATACGAATATTTTCGTACAATATACTCAATTACCGGCTGTTTAATATTTCATATTATATATATAATACTTTTTGTATCGCGTGTCATTGCGGAATTACTTGTTGGCGGCTGTGAGACGTATAATATAATTTTAAACGTTTTAAAAGGGATTTGCTGGATAAGAAACAATACAAAATTAAATATTAAAGCTGTGGATATACTATGCTTTTAAGCATACGATGTTTTTAACATCGCCTACGCTGCGCTTTGCGCTGCAATGTGGGACTTGATAAATAGGCAATTTCATCAGTTACCTATCAACGGCAAGCCTAAGCCAGGTGCACTACTTAATGTAATTAAAAGTAAGTACATGTATGACCTTTCACTGAAACTTGCTTTTCAGACGCCTTATAATTTTCCTTTAATTTATAGTCGTCAAGGAAACAAAAATATTATAATGTTTAAGAAAGTAAAACCAGTATTTTTTATATTCTTCCATATTTTATATCTTATTATATTTAGTTTTGTTGAGTCTCATAGTTTAACACTTTGCATCAATATACTTTATTGAATGAGGCCTAAGCAATAAAAAATATGTAGTATAGAACCTATTCGTATGCATATAAATAAAAGACTTAAGTTAAATTATAGGTAACATAACCTTTTTTATTAATTCTAAACTACAGTGTAGTCAGAAAATTCTTCTTCTTTCGTAGAACGTATGATTGCTTTTATTATTAAGTAAAAAACATGACTAAAATTATAGCACAAAACCTTCATTATATTTTAATCAATAATGTTAAGCGTTTTTGCAAAATGTCTTGTTAAACAAAAACTCTTAAAATTAACGATAAAAACAAAATAAAAGTGTTGTGTTATAATTCGTAATATATTTTTTACAGTCTACGAAACATTCGTTAAATATACGAATTATTTCTGTGTATTTTACAAAAATTTCGTAAAAAAATAAAGGGTAAGGGAGAGATAGTACGATTTTTTTAGCAAATAGTAAGAAATTCGTTAATAAATAGTACGAAATAGTACTAAATTATTTAGTAAATAGTACGAATACATTAGTAAAATGTACTAAAAATCTGATGCCTCATAGTTTCGTAGTATGTGCGAAAACGGTTTTGTACAATCAACGAAAACTTTCGTGGCTCAAAATGAAAAATTTCGTAAGATTTACGCAAGTTTTCTTTATATTTACGAAGATTTTATTTTCAGTGTAGTATACAGGAAAAAAGTTAAATAATATAAATTGACATTAGGTCACTTTGGAATTGATTCACCCTCTAAAAGTGAAGTATGTAATGGTAGAAAAATAAATTTTGTTATTTAGACTTAAATTCCCAAGATGAATGTGTGTTAATTTCATCAAAAGTATTACTAACCATCCAAACCTTCAGAAAAATAAAGACGTTAATACGCCTTTTAATATAGCAACAATAATAAGCATTTATTAATTCATTTATATAAGAATTACAAGCAAATACTTCAATCAACAAATATTTAGTTTATAAATATCAAATTCAATTCGATATAATGCAATTTATTATATGAAAAATTGTTTCATGCCCTGCGATTATTTGCGCCTGCTATAGGGGTACAAGAAAGTTGATTCATTTACCTTTGCATTTAGAACTGACTGTCAACCTGTGCGGACGTGTTTTTTAATCACTCCGCCGAGAAATTATTAATAATTCACGTAAAGCAAAGAAAAAAAAACAGAACCAACACGAAAAGACAATACTAGGCATAAATAAGCTTTCTGCTTATTTGCCTATAATTATAAATTACTTTTTCAGAATTTTCGCAATGTCGCGAGAAATTCAAATAAATGTGCCAACACACAATAAAATAAAAGCAGCTCCGGCCCCACCGCGCTTACCGAATAGTAGTGAAACAAGCACCATGTGCAGTGAAAAAAACCTTGTCGTAACAGAAGCTGACCAAAAGCATTCAGCTGATCGACGAAATGCTTACTTTTCGTTCGTTTCCCCCACAAACAATGCTGATCGCGATAAATCGTTCTCTCCCTCCCCCCAAACACCTTGGCATGCACAGTTGCCAATGTCTCTGGTAGACCAAGTTGTTCTAACGCAACAACAAAGCACTAGCTTAGCAACAAGCACAGTAACAACGGTAAGCGCAGCTCTCACAACAACGACTACAACCACGACTTCAGCAATGACAGCGGTTTCACAACGCAGTTCAACCACACCTGCACAAACGGAAATTTCGGCACCAGCCCACGCCAAGCAACGCAGCTCAGCGCAAGTTGACCTACTTAATCCAACAATCCGTACATTGACTCAAACGGGTATTGATAGGTATATAAGTTAATGCCACATACTCTGAAATTGGGCTCCAAAACTGCCCACATATAAATATGTAACTATCCTTACGACAGCGGTATGCAATGCTGCGTAAGCATGCGACCTACAAGTAAGTCGCTATCCCACGGGCATATGACACCACACGCGCAACCATTCAATAGCTGACCGTGCATTACCATTCATGGGAATGGACGAAAGTAAATAACGCAACAACAACAACAAGAGGAATCACCTGTAAACCAACGTGACTTCGTACGATAAGTAGAAGTAAGTAATATATTGTAAACTTAGTAATTAAGTTGCTTTAGTTGAATAAAGAACAATGGCTTCAAGTCGTTAAAAAATTTTATTGTTTTTAGTTTCTGGGCGCCCAACGGCCCAGTCGCGTAAGTTTTCCGCAAAGTAGTCAAAGGCCCTCAAGTAGTGCCTCGCGATCCGTGTGTAAAATCGCGTACCTGTGATAAATAAGTGGCCCTAACAATAGCGCCCCAACGCAACGGACATTCTAGCGGATAACTAGTGGCCCTAAAGAAGCGCCCCAACGCACTGGACAAGAAACCTAGAAACCCGGTGATAAAGCTCGAAGGAACACAGCCACCAACCCGCACAATAAGCCAACAGTAGTAGCAGCATGCAAAAAGGATCACCAGCCTTGTTCGCCGCGGGACTACTAACGTAAGATTAGATTTAAGGAATAAGTGAAACTTGTGTTAATAAGTATTTAAGTGTTAAGCTAAGTAAAATAAAAATAATCTTTAGGATAATAATAAAACAACTCTGCGATTCACCACAAAAGGGACCCTCCAGAGATTGTTAAATTAAATTCACAAAAACATCACATAGTTAGCGAAACTAAAAATAAATTAAAATGGCTCATAATAATTTGATAAGACCCCCTATGCTAGAGAACATTAATGCACCCCCTGCAGGACCACCATCGCCACCACAACCCTCTGGCGACCCTATCCAACAAGTGGCTAACCCCACTCCTGAATTCAGGAACCTTATAAAGGACACAATGAGGGAGATTTTAACTACGGACGAAAATAGAATGATTCGAATGATGCTCTGCACCCAACTCAGCAACTTGATCGGCCAAATGATCGAGGATCGATTTAGGAATAACCGACATGGACAAGGTACCTGACGTGGTTAGATCCTTGCGAGAGTTTGGTGGAAACCCAGCTTAGTTCAGCAGGTGGAAGAAAAGTGTTGAACGAATATTAAGGACTTATGAGCCACGTGCAGGCTCACCAAAATATTTCGGCATCCTTAGTGTAATTCGTAATAAAATCGTAGGCAGTGCTGACGCGGCACTAGAGTCCTACAATACCCCCCTTAACTGGAAGGCTATTTCCCGATGCCTTACCATGCATTACGCTGACAAGAGAGACCTTAGCACACTTGAATATCAAATGACCTGCTTAATACAAGGTCGGAGATCTGCGCAAGAATTTTATGGTGAGGTTTACTCACACCTCTCACTAATATTAAATAAAATATCCTGCATGGAAATCAGCGAAGACTGCATGCGCGTCTTCACACGCACATACCGTGACACCTTTGTCAGAGGGNTTAAATAAAATATCCTGCATGCAAATCAGCGAAGAGTGCATGCGTGTCCTCACACACACATACCGTGACAAGGCGCTAGACACCTTTGTCAGAGGACTATCAGGCGATCTATCGAGACTTCTCGGCATGAAAGAGCCGGCTGATCTGCCTGAAGCATTGCATTTATGCATCAAGTTAGAGAATCAAAATTTCAGGGCAGCACATGCCAACAGCCAACAGTACCAAGAATGATCATTCTTGCAACAGTACGGTTTGCCTAAACGGCCCACAATACCATCACCANCATGCGTGTCCTCACACTCACATACCGTGACAAGGCGCTAGACACCTTTGTCAGAGGACTATCAGGCGATCTATCGAGACTTCTCGGCATGAAAGAGTCGGCTGATCTGCCTGAAGCATTGCATTTATGCATCAAGTTAGAGAATCAAAATTTCAGGGCAGCACAAGCCAACAGCCAACAGTACGGCTTGCCTAAACGGCCCACATTACCATCACCGATTTTCGAGATGCCATATCAGCAACGGCCCGCACTTCCACCAAGAAAGAACCCTAATCAGCCATTCTACCCGCACCTTGCCCATCTACCTCAAGCAATCCCTACCTTTACCCGGTCTTCCCAACAACCCCAATACCAACAATTTCCCCAATACCAACAATTTTTCCAATACCAACAATTTCCTCAATACCAACAATTCCCCCAATGCCAACAATACCCAAAGAATTCGAACATTCAAAGTCCCAATTACGCTCTGCAACAACCCCCTAGACCCAACCAGTTCAACGATCCTCCACCAAGACCCACCCAACCAAAACCCCCAGTCCCAATGGACATAGACGAATCTCTCAGGACAAAGAACGTGAATTACATGAATAGACCGACCAATAACTTCCTCGCCGGAAAACGGCCCACACCTCCTTCCAATCAAATACGGCAACCTTTGAAACAAAACAGGGTAAATAACATAGACACAACAGAAACGGACTTAGGACAGCAACCTGACGAACCAGATGAACAGACATTCCAGGATTATTACAACCGATACACTGCACACGATAACAACACCCTTGACAGCCTCCCTGAAGGAAACACATACGAATTCTCCGACATTCATTTTTTAGGCTAACGAATTCCACGCTACCATATTTCCAATGCAAGAACAGTAGCGGGAAAGTTCTAAATTTCTTAATTGACACGGGGTAAAATAAAAATTACATTCAACCAAATCTCGCGAAAAACGTATTCCCAACGAGGAAATTTTTTATGCAACCTCAGTGAGAGGAAACGTTAAGATAACCCACCATACCTTTATTAACCTTTTCGGATTAAAAGACGAAAACCTTACATTTTTTATATTACCCACACTTAAATCCTTTCACGGTATTCTCGGTAACGACAGCCTAAAACAATTAGAAGCCGTAATTTTTACTTCAAAAAATCATATGCTAATAAAAAACAATAGGGAAATAGCCATTAAACAACAAAAATCAAAATCAGTAAACAATATTGAAATAAGAACAGACCATCTTACGGATGAACAAACGGGAAAACTCCGAAATTTATGCTATTCATACCCACAACTTTTTTCTGATCCGGATGAAAAATTAACGTACACTACCCACGTCACTGTTGACAGTTACAAGTTTGAAAAAGTAGACGACTTCGTTTATTTGGGAACCAGCATTAACACCAATAATAATGTCAGCCTTGAAATCCAACGGAGAATCACTCTTGCCAACAAGTGCTACTTTGGGCTGAGTAGGCAATTGAGAAGTAAAGTCCTCTCTCGTCGTACAAAGATCACACTCTATAAGTCACTCATCATGCCTGTGCTGGTGTATGGCGCGGAGGCATGGACAATGAAAGCATCTGATGAGGCGGCTCTTGGAGTTTTCGAGAGAAAGATTCTGCGAAAGATTTACGGACCTTTACGCGTTGGTGATGGCGAATATCGCAGACGATTTAACGATGAGCTGTATGAGCTTTACAACGATATAGACATAGTGCAGCGAATTAAAATTCAGCGGCTCCGCTGGCTTGGCCATGTCGTTCGGATGGACAGAAACGCTCCTGCTCTGAAAATATTCAACGCGGGCCGCGATGCTGGTAACAGAGGAAGAGGAAGGCCTCCTCTGCGTTGGAAAGACCAGGTGGAGAAGGACTTGGCTTCACTTGGCATTTTCAATTGGCGTCAGTTAGCACAGAAGAGAAATGACTGGCGTGCTGTTTTGGACTCGGCCAAAATCGCTTAGGCGGTTACAGCGCCAATTAAGAAGAGGAAGACCGCGGTAAAAGCCGAAATGAGAACTACAAACCAGTATCCGGTATATTCCAGATACTACCCATACCCAATGTCCCTTAAGGACGAGGTAGAAAAGCAAATATCAAAATTGCTTGAGGACGGAATAATTAGACCTTCCCGATCCCCATACAATTCTCCCATCTGGATAGTGCCAAAGAAAGCTGATGCATCTGGCACAAAAAAATACAGGATGGTAATAGACTACCGCAAATTAAATTCAATCACAATACCCGACCGCTACACAATCCCAGACACCAACGAAGTACTTTCACAACTCGGAAAGAACAAATTCTTTACAGTTCTCGACTTGAAAAGTGGCTTTCATCAGATTCCTTTAGTTGAATCCGATATCGCAAAGACAGCTTTTTCAGTCAATAATGGTAAATACGAATTTACCAGACTACCTTTCGGCCTTAAAAATACGCCTTCCATATTCCAACGAGCATTAGATGATATTCTTAGAGACTACATCGGAAAAATATGCTTTGTCTACATAGACGATATTATAATTTTCGGAAAAGACGAAGACTCTCAATTGAAAAACGTGGAAATAATTTTCAGGACCCTACAAGATGCTAATATGAAAATTCAACTTGATAAATGTGAATTTCTCAAGGAAGAGGTCGAGTTTTTGGGATTTGTTGTCTCCAAAAATGGCATAAAAACAAATCCAGCAAAAGTGAAAGCAATTTTAAACTTTCCACCGCCTCAAACTATAAAAGAACTTCGATCCTTTCTAGGACTTTCCGGTTATTACCGACGTTTCATTAAAGACTATGCAAAACTCGCCAAGCCCCTGACGGTACTTTTGAGAGGCGAGGAGGGACGTATGTCCAAAAACCTTTCAGCTAAAATAAAAATTTCTCTCGACAATAACGCAATGGAAGCATTTAATAAATTAAATAATTCACTAGCATCCTCTGACGTCATGTTACAATACCCCGATTTCGAAAAAGAATTTCACTTGACAACCGACGCATCAAACCACGCCATAGGAGCAGTCCTAGAGCAAGGTGGTAAACCCATAATGTTCATTTCCAGAACATTGACAAGGACCGAGGAAAACTACGCAACTAACGAAAAGGAACTTTTGGCCATAATATGGGCTTTAAAAACCTTTAGAAATTATTTGTATGGTTCAACCACAATAAAAATTTTCACAGACCATCAACCTTTGACATACTCACTCAGTAGCAGAAATACTAACAGTAAACTAAAAAGATGGAAATCAATATTGGAGGAATACAACTATGAAATAAAATACAAACCTGGCAGTAACAATATTGTCGCAGACGCACTTTCGCGACCACCACAACAAATAAATTCCTTGTCTGCAACCCAACATAGTGACGAAAGTTCAGCCCAAAATTTAATACCGTATACAGACGCACCTATCAATGCATTTAAAAATCAAATTTTTATTTCTACTGGCGAAACCTCTTCATACCAATTTAAATTACCTTTTCCCACTTACCATAGACATATTATTATTGAAAGAGACTTTACAGAAGAAAGTCTTACCACATTGTTGAAAAGATATCTCAACCCTACAGTAACAAATTGCATAAAAACCGAAGACAACATTTTAGGGAAAATACAAACAATTTACCAAATTCATTTTAGCAGGTACAAAGTACGTTATACCCGAAAATTCATTAGAGATGTTACAAACGAATCAGAACAGGAAACAGAAATCATCAACGAGCATAATAGAGCTCATCGCAATCCCACAGAAAATAAAGCCCAACTCTTAGAAAGATGTTACTTCCCACAAATGAACGCCAAAATAAAACGAATTGCAAAACAGTGCAAAATTTGCTTAGAAAAAAGGTATGAGAGACATCCGGTAAATCCTATCCTGAAACCAACTCCCATTCCTAATNCGACTTCGAAAAAGAATTTCACTTGACAACCGACGCATCAAACCACGCCATAGGAGCAGTCCTAGAGCAAGGTGGTAAACCCATAATGTTCATTTCCAGAACATTGACCAGGACCGAGGAAAACTACGCAAGTAACGAAAAGGAACTTGTGGCCATAATATGGGCTTTAAAAACCTTTAGAAATTATTTGTATGGTTCAACCACAATAAAAATTTTCACAGACCATCAACCTTTGACATACTCACTCAGTAGCAGAAATACTAACAGTAAACTAAAAAGATGGAAATCAATATTGGAAGAATACAACTATGAAATAAAATACAAACCTGGCAGTAACAATATTGTCGCAGACGCACTTTCGCGACCACCACAACAAATAAATTCCTTGTCTGCAACCCAACATAGTGACGAAAGTTCAGCCCAAAATTTAATACCGTATACAGACGCACCTATCAATGCATTTAAAAATCAAATTTTTATTTCTACTGGCGAAACCTCTTCATACCAATTTAAATTACCTTTTCCCACTTACCATAGACATATTATTATTGAAAGAGACTTTACAGAAGAAAGTCTTACCACATTGTTGAAAAGTAATCTCAACCCTACAGTAACAAATTGCATAAAAACCGAAGACAACATTTTAGGGAAAATACAAACAATTTACCAAATTCATTTTAGCAGGTACAAAGTACGTTATACCCGAAAATTCATTAGAGATGTTACAAACGAATCAGAACAGGAAACAGAAATCATCAACGAGCATAATAGAGCTCATCGCAATCCCACAGAAAATAAAGCCCAACTCTTAGAAAGATGTTACTTCCCACAAATGAACGCCAAAATAAAACGAATTGCAAAACAGTGCAAAATTTGCTTAGAAAATAAGTATGAGAGACATCCAGTAAATCCTATCCTGAAACCAACTCCCATTCCTAATTACCCAGGTCATATCGTTCATATAGACCTATACCATACTAACAACAAAGTAGTGCTGACGGCAATGGATAAATTTTCCAAATACGCACAAGCAAAAATTGTGCGCTCCAGAGCAACGGAAGACATAAAGGCCCCCTTAAGAAGTCTCTTGACAACATTCGGAATCCCAGAAAATATTGTTATGGACAACGAAAAATCCCTAAACGCAGCCCCTATAACCTTTATGCTAGAAAATGAATACGGTATTGAAATATTTAAAACTCCTCCATACAAAAGTTCTGTACGGACAAATAGAACGATTCCATTCCACACTTAANATCAACCTTTGACATACTCACTCAGTAGCAGAAATACTAACAGTAAACTAGAAAGATGGAAATCAATATTGGAGGA
>NW_016157142.1:476314-476613 GCF_001687245.7 Rhagoletis zephyria | reverse complement strand
TCTTCTTTTGCAGGATCCTATTTGCTTCCTGCAATGCGGAAACCCAAATTTTGGACTATACGACCAGTCCCATAGTAACGATAGACACAGGAACCGGGAAGGAAAAGCCGTNGGCAGTAACAATATTGTCGCAGACGCACTTTCGCGACCACCACAACAAATGAATTCCTTGTCTGCAACCCAACATAGTGGCGAAAGTTCAGTCCAAAATTTAATACCGTATACAGACGCACCTATCAATGCATTTAAAAATCAAATTTTTATTTCTACTGGCGAAACCTCTTCATACCAATTTAAAT
>NW_016157142.1:444930-476304 GCF_001687245.7 Rhagoletis zephyria | reverse complement strand
CGTAGTCACCCATTCCTTTCCCAAGAAGAAAAATCCATCCGATCCCTCCTATACCAGCTGAAACCCAGGAAAACCAAAAGAGCAATTGAACCACTAGGCACAGCCTGGAAATGGCTTGCTGGATCCCCTGACCATGAAGATTTTAAAATACTAAACGATAAAGTAAATAATATAGTTAGTAATAATAACTAACAAGTAGTAATAAATAATCTATTTTAGAAAGAATAAATAATCTAACTCATATTTCAAATACAATTTTAAGCGAAATGAAATCGGGCGATGCTCTTAAATTAGAAATAGAAAAAAATATTGAAAGGAAATTGAAATTCATTAAAGAAGAATTAATAAACATAGATTACTCAATACAATGGGCAAAAGCAGGAATTATAAACTCATTTATATTATCTAACGAAGAACTAATTGTAATTGAAGAAACACTAGAAAAACAAAATATGCCTTATTTAAATTTAATCGAAGCAATTGAATTTAGTGATTGCATCAAATTTATCTTCCATTATTTATATTGTAAAATTCCCTTTAACAAGCAAAGAATCTTGTAAATTAATAAAAGCCAAAGCTGTAAAACAAGGCCATAAAGCAATCAAGCTTGAATATGAAAATTTAATAATTTGTAACAAGGAAATATTTGGTGTAAGAGATAGTTGTAAGAATATAAACAATTTAATTTTATGTAAGCAAAATAGCATAAAAGAAGTCACGTTAACCACCTGCATACCAAACCTTTTAAAAGGATATTCATCCAACTGCACTCTAATAAACAGTCACCATATGCCCACGATAGAAGAAATAACGCTCGGATTATTATCAATAGTTACAATGGACCCTTAAAAATAGACAACAAAGAAATCAATCTGAATGGTACAATTTTTGATCAGATACGATAATTCAAGCTTATCAATTGAATAGCAATCGTCAAATCGACAAATGCTACAGCAAATCTCGAGGAAGTTCTTTCTTTGCAATATTTGAAAGAGCTCAGTATAGCGAACATCCAAAAAATAGATGATGTCAACTTGAAATACAAAATAAGCATTTTCACATGCTCTTCGATAATCACGCTATCACTGATTATCCTATTGGCCTCCATGATTGCCAAAAGTTTAAACTCTAAAAAGAAAATGAGAATAAACATTCAAGTCAATACTAGCAGTTCAAAGGAAACCCCCACTGTACCTACAAATGAAATGCCATCCAAAACTGCCCACATATAAATATGTGACTATCCATACGAGAGCGGTATGCAATGCTGCGTAAGCATGCGACCTACAAGTAAGTCGCTATCCCACGGGCATATGATACCACACGCGCAACCANCTTGCAAGTTTTTACTGGAAATGCATTCAATAACCCAAAATATTTGCAAGAGGGAGCGAAACAANGGAAACCCCCACTGTACCTACAAATGAAATGCCATCCAAAACTGCCCACATATAAATATGTGACTATCCATACGAGAGCGGTATGCAATGCTGCGTAAGCATGCGACCTACAAGTAAGTCGCTATCCCACGGGCATATGATACCACACGCGCAACCATTCAATAGCTGACCGTGCATTACCATTAATGGGAATGGACGAAAGTAAATGACGCAACAACAACTAGAGGAATCACCTGTCAACCAACGTGACTTCGTACCANATATTCTCTTGCTCTCAATTTTACTATCTATTTTTCTTTCACGCTCTCGCTGCAAGTACTTACTGGAAAAGTTATTGAATGGACCTAATATTTCAGTCTTTTTTGCGTTCAGTACATTTTCAATGAAGTCTTAAAAAAGTCGCCTACTTTTTTCTGACGTTTTATGCTGCACAGCTTTTTTGGTGCTTTTGCGAGCAATACATNTTGCCAGGTCTTCAGCATGGGAAAACGTCCCTCTTGGTCTGAAAAAACGTTATTTCCTACCCAAAACGTCTTTTTCAAATGAGTGTACAATAAATTGTTCTTATTTAAATTTTTATTTTATACAAAGGTACATATCGAGCCCTAACCTCCAAAATAACGTAAGCGACATTTTTTTCAAAATTTTCTTTTTGATGCAGAAATATTCCTAGAGCATCTAGAGGCGTTCTGCATCAAAAAGAAAATTTTGAAAAAATGTCGCTTACGTCATTTTGGTGGTTAGGGTCCGATATGTACGTGAGGTATATTAAAATATCATTTCGACAGAGCACATTTAAAATTCATTGTAAACTGGTCTGAGATCGATAATATAAAAATCATTTTATACATACAATTGTGATCAACTGATTAAGTCATCAACATTTTGATCGATTTTGGCTGTTTCTCTTTCGTTTATTTAATGTTTATTATTTTTCCATAAAAGCCAATCTCATTAACAAACAAAATATAAATCCACAAAAATTGTGCAAAAATTATAAACAATCTGCAAATTTTCAGCTAGATTTTCAACTTTCTATTCAGATTTTTTAGCCCATTAAATTTCAGGGCAATAATGTGCAAGTTTTAAGGAGCTAAATAATCGCGTTGATTTTTAATAATTTTTTTTTTTTTGTATAAATTTGGTTAGGAGCTCGGTTGTCGAAAATGCTAAATTACGTTCTGCTAAAAAGGAGCATAGCAATAGGTCCATTCAACATCAAAAAAATTGTTATGAATTGTTACTAGTACTTGCAAGTTTTTACTGGAAATGCATTCAATAACCCAAAATATTTGCAAGAGGGAGCGAAACAACCCGAGAGAGCTGCAAATTCTTGCAAGTAAAAAGTTTACTTGCAGGAATTTCCAGGAGTCCAAAAGTAAGGTTATGTTTCAAATTCAAATGTAAACAAACTGTTTAAGAGGATGATTTGATGAGACAAAATCAGTGAAATGAAAATATGGATAAAAAATTCAAATCTATTGTATATTTTTTACTTTTATGATGATCAGAACTATTCCCAATTGAAAAGAAAATTGCGCGCCAAAACTTAACCGTCAGAAAGTGTCAAAATGGCTTAAGTTGCAAGTTTTAACTAGTTTTGCGCTTAATAACTTTTTCTGAAAATATTCTCTTGCTCTCAATTTTACTATCTATTTTTCTTTCACGCTCTCGCTGCAAGTACTTACTGGAAAAGTTATTGAATGGACCTAATATTTCAGTCTTTTTTGCGTTCAGTACATTTTCAATGAAGTCTTAAAAAAGTCGCCTACTTTTTTCTGACGTTTTATGCTGCACAGCTTTTTTGGTGCTTTTGCGAGCAATACATCAGCTTTTCCTGATTTGGCTTTTAATGTGCAATTGCATCATTACAGCAAACCTCGTAACCTCAAGTGCTTACACAACCAGCCTTTGAAAAAGGGATCCATAGTCCAAAAACCCAAAAAAAACCTTTGGAGGAAGCAGCTGCAGCAAACCACAAAGATTGTAAAGATTTATTAAGAAAATAATTCAAAATCAGTTCTACTTATAAGTTTTATTAACAAAGAAAAATTACAGGGAAGTTGAAAAACGTAATTTTTTACACAAAAAACGTCCAAATGTCAACAGGGTACAAAAACGCCCAAATGACGTTAAAAACGTAAACCTGGCAACGCTGCTTCGTACGATAAGTAGAAGTAAGAAATATATTGTAAAGTTAGTAATTAAGTTGCTTTAGTTGAATAAAGAACAATGGCTTCGAGTCGTTAAAAAATTTTATTTTTTTAGTTTCTCACAAGAGAAACTAATAACTTATACAAGTCAAACGAAAATTAAGCCCACAGCAGCAAAAATTGCAAACCCATCAAAAATTGCAAAAACGAAAACCACTGACATTAACCCTCTACTGGGAAATAAGTTTGCGATTCTGGACAATGAATGTGACAAAGAGCCGAATGAAGTTTCTAAAGCCAAACCCAAACCGCCCCCAATTTATTTACGAGAGCAAAGCTGTAGTGAGCTCGTGAATAAATTAACTCAGCTTATTGGAGACAATACGTTCCACGTAATATCAGTTACCAAGGGCAATATTAAAGAGACCAAACTTCAGATTCTAACTGAAGAAAATTACCGGTTGGTAACCAAACACCTTAATGAAGATAAGAAAAACTTCTATACGTACCAGCTCAAAAGCAGCAAAGGACTGCAAGTAGTAATAAAAGGTATAGAATCAAGTGTATCCATTGCTGATATTGAGAGAAGGCAGAATTTTCTGTTAAAAATGTTCTCAATATTATCAACAGAGCAAAAATCGCTCAGCCCATGTTTAAGGTAGAACTTAAGCCAGAAACAAAGCCAATTAATAAAAACGCAGTGCACCCAATCTACAATCTACGATACCTTCTACACCGAAGAATAACAGTGGAGGAGCCGCACAAGCGAAACGGTCCCGTTCAGTGCACAAATTGTCAAGAATTTGGGCACACCAGAACATACTGTACCTTGCGCCCAGTGTGTGTTGCCTGTGGCGACCTTCACGCTTCCGCTTCTTGCAAGGCTATCAAACATGATGTGGCTGTAAAGAAATGCAGTAATTCCGGAGGTAACCACACCGCCAATTATAGGGGATGCCATGTATACAAAGCCTTAAAGTCTCGCATGAATCAGCGCAACACAGCCGTACGCTCTTCCACCACTCCAACTGGCTGTTATACATACCAACACCTCACTACACCAGGAGCCTTTTTTGCCAATGCGCAGCGAGTTCCCAACGTTTCATTTGCCGACGCGTTAAAACTACAAACGCAGCCAAGCACGGCGAAATCAAACTCCAATCAAGAAACATTTGCAAATATTCAAAGGAATAATACTGAGCAAATGCAGCTGAACCCCCCTACTTGTGGAATAGAAGGAATGATATTGAATCTTACTCATTGTATGGCTCAATACATGTCTACTATGCAAAATATGATTCAAGACCTCATAAAGGCTCAAAACCAATTGTTGCAAATTTTAGTGAATAAAAAATGAGTGAATTGAAAATTTGCTTATGGAATGCTAACTGTGTAAACCAGCCTATATTAGAACTCAGTCAATTTCTCACTGAATACAACATATATGTTATGCTAGTGTCCGAGACACATTTAACAAATAAATATAATTTCTCTATACCTGGATACAAATTCTATGCCACAAATCACCCAGATGGTAAAGCTCATGGAGGCACAGCGGTGCTGATTAGAAATCGTCTAAATCACAATATTCCAAGTCAAAAGCAACAGCCTGTCTGCAAGCAACTACCATATGCTTACGAAACTGCGACCGAGACTTGAATCTATCGGCTATTTATTGCCCACCGCGATTCTTAATTTCTGAAAATGGTTTTAAAGATTTCTTTGATAGCCTGGGTAATAGATTCCTGGCAGGAGGCGACTTCAACGCAAAGCATACGTACTGGGGATCACGCCTTTTTAACCCAAAAGGGCGGCAGCTATACAATACCATTATAAACAGGCACAATAGACAAGAGGTCACATCTCTTGGTAAACCTACTTACTGGCCTACCGATATAAAGAAGGTACCAGACCTAATAGATTTCGCAATTACAAGAAACATATACAGAAATAACATAACAGCAGAAACTCTACCTGAACTATCATCCGATCACTCCCCTATATTAATAAAACTATATGAACAGACCCAAAATATCGAAATTGAGCCTCAACTAACTTCAAATAACACCAACTGGCTTAAACATAAAAAGTACATCAGTAGTCACCTTAAATTAAATGCTGCACTTAACTGCGAGCGTGATATAGACTCCCTTGTTGAACATTTTAAAGAAACCTTTACTTCAGCCGCTAGGCTGGCAACACCAAATCAAGTCCAAGTACCACCTACGCATACATCAGTTACAAATACCGAAATAGAAAAACTTGTGGCAGAAAAGCGGCGCCTAAGAAGACAGTGGCAGAGGCATCGCTCACCAACCTCACAGCTACTGTATAAAGCTGCCAGTAGAAAACTGAAACAAGCACTCAAACGTGCAGAGGATCGCAACTTGCAAAGGTATATTAAGAAGCTTTCCCCAAGTTCTACTGAAAGATACTCTCTATGGAAATCGGTAAAATAATTCAAACCACCAGTGGCCGAGTGTTTTTCACACCGTTTAATAATGTGTTTCAGCCAAACTGTCTAACGAACAACTTCAGGCTGCCACGGCTAACCAAAAATACAAATGAGCTATATACACCTAGCACGGCGAACTCTTTAGAATTAAAAGCTATAGTAAAGGAGCTTAATTTAAAGAAATCGCCGGGTGCTGATTTTATAACTCCGAAAATGCTAATAGAGCTACCGAATGTTGCACTAGCAATTCTTTCTGACCTTTTCAACGCTATCCTCAAATTCGGTTACTTTCCGAAATCATGGAAAAGGTCGAAGATAATCATCAAATTTTTGCCACCGGAATTCCACAAAATATTTGAATCATACATAACTAACAGAAAATTTGCTGTTAAAGTATCTAATTTCACTTCAGAAGACATGTCGATAACGGCTGGCTCAAGGTAGTGTACTCGGGCCTATGCTGTATATCATCTACACTTCAGATATTCCAACTAGCAAGAATATACTCACATCCACCTTCGCTGATGATACCGCCTTAGTAAGTCGTAATAAATGTCCCAACAGAGCTTCAAGAGTACTAGAGGAACATTTACTACGCATACAAGAATGGCTGGCAAACTGACGAACAGAAGAGTAAACATACAACATTTTCACTCAGACCGCAAGTATGCCCCCCAATCAAATTAAATAATGTCCATATTCCCCAAGCCAATGAGGTGACATATCCAGGAATACACTTGGATAGGAGACTAACTTGGCGCAAACACATATCAACCAAGATTACACAAATGAAGCTAAAGTCAGCTAGCGTGAACTAGCTTATAAACAGTAAATCAAAACTGAAACTAGATTATAAAGTACTTGTATATAATACAGTGATTAAGGCTATATGGATGTATGGTATTCAACTGTGGGGTACGACCTGTGCAACCAACAATGACAGGATCCAAAGATTCCAATCTAAAATGCTAAGGGCCTTAACGGGAGCACCGTGGTATGTCCGCAATGAAAATATACATAGAGACCTTGGTATACCGATGGTTAAATCTGTAATCGACAGCAGCAGAGAAAAATACAAAATAAAACTGCGTAACCACCCAAATCCACTAGAAAGTGGCCTGTGCAACACAACAAATATAACACGCTTGCGAAGAAGAGATCTACCAGCCTTTAATTGAGCGACGTTAAACCAACAGGGCTCAACCCCAGGGTTTGAGCTACATTATTGTAAAATTAGACGTAAGATTTTTAAACTTGTTGTTAGGCTTGTGGTGATTATGATAAATCAAACACAAGTATTTTTATCACTAAAAATTAAATTTAAACTTTATTTAAATGAATATTAATTGTAGCGCATGACGTTTCTGTGTAAAGAGGAAAAAACGAGAGAGCATAAGAAATCTCTGCTGTCAGAAGCCAGGGTTATGTGCTACTCCGTACTTAGTAGATACAGCGTTGCATTTTCCTTGCACTGCATGGGGTACGGACTTAGTTCTGAGTGCCACAGGCTTAATAGATGTAAAATAAGCAGATCCAACAAATAAATGCAAGCATAATTAAAAAAAAAATAAATTTGCCTTTGAACTTGTAAATAAGTACATATCTTTGGATTATGCACATGTCATAGAAAACATGGAAAAATGTTTATGAAATATGTAAACAGCGGATTTGGTACATTTTTTTTTTGAAAGGGGGCGGTTGGTGGATTGGGGCGTGCGCAAATGGAGCGGCGCGACATATGTACATACATATTTTAAAAGTGGATTTTGTCTATAGTTTTTTGAAAGTGCACTAACGTCCATGGATTTTACTGCGCTTTCAAAAATGTAATATTGTCTATGGACGATAAGAAATAGTGTCCATGGACGATATTTCAGCCGACCTTATTACACGTCAGAAAAAGCTTACATGACATTAATTCACTTTTTAACTGTGTATTAATAGCAGGATCTTATATAAATATTTTTTTGATCTTCTCCGAAGTGAACTAATGTGAATGACATTATTTCCACATGTCTTCTGACATTAACTCACTTTTGAAATGTGTGCTAATGTCAGTGACATTAATTCCCTTACAAAAGTAAATTTATGTCAATTGACATTAATTCCTTTGACATTATTGCACGTCACCGCAAATTTATGAAACATTTACTCATATTTTATACCTATGCTTATATTAATAAGCAAACCTGACTTTTTACGCGATTTTCATGAAACTTTTATTGTAACACCTTTTGTGTACGAGTATATCGATTATAGAAGTTACGTTTTCAAATTCATGGCTTATATGTATATTTAGAGTTTTTAAATTGCTAGAAAAGAAGTCCCCTAAGAACCTTGGCCATATAGGGTTGTAATGGATTATCAGCATAAACCACAAATTTATGTATAGTAAGTTTGACACATGTTAAAGATACAATTTAATAAAAAAAAGTGGAGCTGTCGAGTGTCGAAAACAGGATGATTATAGTTATTATTAATGTTTTTTTAAAGAATTCTTGTTTAAAACACACTTATATTCTTATGTCTAATTTTGAGCTACGGAAAGAAAATTTCCTTCGAAAAAACTCTTACTACGCAACGTAAGAAACAAAAGTCGAAAATAAAAGTTACGAGCAACGCAGAAAAAATTTCATTGAGAATAACTCTTATTACGCAACGCAGAAATAAAAAGCAGGATATAAAAGTTATATGCAACGGAAAAATTGTGTCTTAGGAATAACTCTTACCAGGCAACGTAAAAACAAAAACGTCGAAAATAAAAGTTATGAGCAACGGTAAAAATTTTGTCTTGAGAATAACTCCCGTGGGCGAAAAGCGAAAATAAAAGTTATGAGCGACGGAAAAGAGATTATATTGTGAATAACAGTCATAGGGGATCAAAATTTATTTTGAGTTAAAAATAGCTACTATGTATGTAAAGTATCAAAGTCTTATTTATATTTAATTTAATAGTTATGGACAATGTTTTCTTGATATTCCTACACAGTTACGTCTCTGGTTTTTAGATTAAAGTGTAGGGTTTGTTATATATTTTTTTCGATAATAACATTATGGAAGCGAGTATGTAATAATAAAAAAAGACTAAAATAAAATAGTAATTGTATCCAGTTATCTAGCAAATATTTCTACCATTACAAACAAATATAAAAAGTGATACGATGCGATAAGTAGAACCCAAGATAATGAATGTCGAATGTGGCAAACTAGTCAAACTGAAAATATTCATATATCGATGGCTGAGTCTAAGATCGACCTATCTCGGCAGTCATGGCCTATCTAAGAAAACTTTCCAAGAACGCCCTACTTAAGAATTTGATTGAAAAACGCCTTATTTCAGAATATTATTGAAATCACCCTATCTTAGAATTTGGTTGAATATCCCCTATCTGAGACTTCGGTTCAAAAATGCCCTATATCAAACGAAACTACATTAGAAATAAGCTGAGATAAGGCGTTTTGAATCGGCAGTTGAGATAGGGCGTTCTTCAAATTTGGAGATAGGGCGTTTTTCAATAAAATTCTGAAGTAGGGCGTTCTTGAAAATTTTTCTGAAATAGAGCGTTGTTGAAAAATTTGAGATAGGGCGTTTTCAAACTGCTTGCCGATCTTCCACTCAGCCATCGATATGTATCTGAAAAAAATTGTTCGACTAAATACATATATCCTGATATACATATCGTCACCTTAATTCACAAAGGCCCTAACGAACATTTTTTTATCAAACACAGGTAGGGCTTTTCAAAAAGAGGCATGTAACCATGGGCATAGCCAGAACGAAATTTAGGGGGGCTCCCTATACTATTTTGTTTTCGAAACCAAAAATTATAATAAAAAATTGTTATTACAGCTTAAAATTATTGTAACCAATAGAGGTATTGTTCGTAGCAGAGCTGAGTCACTTGTTCCTTACCTCGGGTGGGGGGTAACAAGTAACGCTCAGCAATGCGCGAACTACAAATACTCTTATTTTAAAATTCTCTACCCCTTACCACTGGTGGGGGGAAGTAGAGTTTAATAAAATAAGAGGTTAGTACTTTCAATATTAATAATTTTACCCCTTACCGCTGGTGGGGGGAAGTAAAACCTTAATAAAGAAAGAAGAAGACAGATAGTTAGATGCTTTACCCCTTACCTCTGGTGGGGGGAAGTAAAGCATAAAATATAAAAGAAAGAAAAGAAGCGTGTTATTGAGAGTCTTTACGAATCTGAATAATTTATTCAACATTTTTCTTTTATATACAATTTTCTAACTCTATTTCCTTAACTAATTATATATGTATGTGTGTGTATATGTACATGTGCATGTATGTATGTATATTTACATAAGATTACCAACCAATGCCTTGGTCTTCTAATTATATTTTTATTGCTTGCATGTGCATCGGCTATATACATGCAAAGCCTATTATCTAATGCATTTTCTAATGCATGCATAGGTATGTGTGTATATATATTTGTATGCAAGAGATAAACGCATTGATCTCTTATTTCAGTATGTATTACAATTTATGTGATTTTAAATTTATGTTATGATAAGCAGCAATCTTCGTACTCAGGCAACAAGATCGCAGAGAATTTCGATTGCTTTGCTTATCATACATTTGACAGAGTAGTGGACTGTATACATATACGTAAATATTTTCTGTATGTAAATAAGTATGTTTTGTTTCTTGCATTGCATGTGCAGACAAAACGATCCTTTTCTAAATACATGTTCATATGGATGAGTATATGTTATTGTCTAAGTAGGTACATACATATGCACGTATTTTTTATGTTAAATTTTATTACCCTGGCAGATATGTACTCATGTTCAAAGATGTTTGAACATATTGCCGAGGACAAAAAAGTGATTATTTGTGTACTGTGTATACATATATTTTTAAATGTTTTTACTACCTATATTTATTATCTTACTTAGGCAGATATACCCATGTTCAAAGATATTTGAACAGGTATGTTGTACGCAAACACATAAATAGAAGTTCACAAAAGTTGATATATACGTCGATTTAAATAACTAACTTTTTACTGCACATGTTTTTTTTACGAGGAGGAAGCATCGAAAGCCTAACCCCGTCAGAGTGAGACTTTAACCCAAACACATGTACCGTTACCCACCCGGTACCACCGTCAAGGATTTCGTCGGGATAATAACACTGTGTGACTGATCAAGTTATAGATCTTATGATGCACAAAAATTTGCATGCTTAGAATTTTGAATACCCCATCACAATCTGGACTACAGGTATAAAAACGCGTTTTTCGTAGTTTGAACCTTATAATTGTTCGTAACTTAGTTTCTGTTTACCTGATGAAAAATATATACATACAGTGCGTACACAGGAACTGCAACCCTCAATACGTGCAATTCCGTGATTAATGCAAGCCTCTAAAATAAAAAATTATAAGCCTTATAAGTGCAACTCAAAATAAATTTTACCTCAATATGTACCTACAACTTTCTTTGTTTATGCATGCCACGCACACAAAATTTAAATTTTTTGATTCACCAGTATTCCGGAAAATCTACAAAGTGATGCTTCAGTGAAAGTGATGTGTGATGAGTAGGGCCGAAGAAAATAAGCAGGAAAAAAGCACATTTTAACGCTTAGATAAACATTAAAACATTAGTAAATATGCTATGAATTTAATTGTTTTCAAATATTTGTTATCCTCCATTTGAGTTAATTATTTATAATCTCTTCAGTAACGCCAATGCTTTCCCATAGAGACAAACGTTTGGTTTTAAATTTTTGTATCTACTTAAGAACAGAACTGGAATTGAAGTTACGAGCTAAAAACAAAATAACCAAACTGGTTTTTATGTTATTACTTGCAGTTCTTGGGAGCTTTTGGTCCAACGTTTTTACCAACAATCGCGTTCACGTTTGGTTTTGTGGTCCGCAGAAGGCATATCTTCCATTGCCGTCTTAAAGACACTAATGAAAGCGTTATGTCCGTGAAGAAGTTCTTGTGGCAACAATTATCTCGTCCGATGGTGAATCGTCCTTGAATCTGTATAGTACAATTTGTGGTAATTTCAAAATGGGGGAGTATCATTAGTCCACAGAAATCCAATATACATACATAGACTTATTTCAGACCAAATACCTTAGAAGTGTTAAAATTTTATTTGTAGGCATTTATCAAGAATTATCTTTATTCTGTTTAGTCGCCGTAAAGCAGGGGCCGCAATCGTTCTGGTGATTGATTTAACGGTGGTAATTTAACTTTGATCCCTGGTGTCTCCGATTGACTTCACTTGACGATTTTTACCAATAACTCGACTCCAGCGCCACCTTGCAGCTCTTTTTGTGCAAAAGTAGATAATGCCCCTACTTTTACCAATATATTTATATTTCCAATATGAGCCAAATTGGACAATGAGACAAAACGGCCACGCTTACCTTGCCTTGCTCCGTTCATCGCATGGATGATGACGGTGATGTCAGTATTTACAGCGTGGCGACGAATAACTGTTACCCAAGTTTTTTGAGAAATAAAAGATAGATAGATTTTGCGAAAAAGGGCTTTTTTTTAATTTTCCACAGATTTTACTTTAGTTGTATTAATTAGTTTTTAAATTTTAATCCTTATTTACATTTGCCTGCAGTGTAAACTTTGAGAAAAAAGTTCATTTGGCACGCAGATCTTCGTCAGTTAACTCATTCCATATCTTCTGTAACCGTAGCCTAATTCTCTCCATTTTGAGTCCCTTATACACCCCCTTTTGTTCAACATAAGGCCTCATACTCAAAAATCGAATAGACTCGGAACTTGTGACTAGGACGGCCATTCATTCGATCAACCCTATACAGTTTTTTTTGTTTTTTTACACAAATTTGTAGCCTTGCCTAAGAAAAAATACACCTGTANGAATAGACTCGGAACTTGTGACTAGGACGGCCATTCATTCGATCAACCCTTTACAGTTTTTTTTGTTTTTTTACACAAATTTGTAGCCTTGCCTAAGAAAAAATACACCTGTGAAAGACTTGCGTGCCAAATGAACTTTTCTCTCAAAGTTTATACTGCTGGCAAATGTAAATAAGGATTAAAATTTAAAAACCAATTAATGTAACTAAAGTAAAATCTGTGGAAAATTTACAATAAAATTCTTTTTTCGCAAAATCTATAAAGGACCCCTTTATATCTCAAAAAACCTAGGTAGCAGTTATTCGTCGCCACGCTGTATTTGGCCGAGGACATCATCCAACCGAGCAGAGGCGCCATCCCTATTAAGGGTCCGGATACTCCAGGTGCATACCCTCAAATCATAGCCCTTTCTACGTTTGCCGTGATCGTCATCGAAAGAAGGGGGTATCGTCCGAGGCATGTTTTTTTCCATTGGGTGGTGTTTCAACGTGCAGGGACCTGAACCCAGCGCACGCGAGGTTATACGTCTTGTCACATTATCTCGCTCCGAAAAGAGTATTTGGTCTATACCCAGGGGATACGTGGATATAAATATGCTTGCGAATTGAGCTGCGATTTGAACCGTAAGCAAACAATTCACTTCTGGCCTCTTCCAAGTGAATAATGGCAAAAGCTTTGTAGTACTTGGAAATTTACAGAACATAGTGGTCAAAGGCGAATATCTCAACTAAAATCTAATGTATTTTTTAAATTCATATCTCTACATACATGTATACCAAATAGCCGGACAAGACGTTATTCTAAAAAAAATTAAATTTTCCGTATACTACAGGGATTCCAAAGTGGTTCGGGTGGACCCCTAGGGGTCCGATATCAATATCGCTACATCTTCGGCGTAAGCCACCGCTTTGATTCTCTGAGAGTCCAGCTTTACCAGTAGTTTGTTTAAGACCATGAGCTATAGTAACGGCGATAGCTCTCCTCCCTGTGGGGTGCATCTCACTGCATATACGACCCTGCTTTGGTACCCCAATTCGGCATGTATTACTCTGCTCCTTAGCAGAGACACTATCCAAGCCCGGACACAGTGATCAATCGCCATTTCCATAAGTGCCCGATGGATGGAATCTACACTGGCATTATTAAATGCCCCCTCGGTTTATATAAAGGACGCCATTGTAAATTGTTTATAGTAGAGCGACCTCTCAATTGTACGTACCACTTCATGTAGGGCAGTCTCCGTTGACTTCCCTTTCAAGTACGCATGTTGAGAGCATGATAAATTGGACGCCTTGTCCCTAACATACAGATCCAACAGCCTCTCAAACGTCTTGAGCACGAAGGACATTAGGCTTATTGGTCGGAAATATTTAGCATTGTCATGGCCCCGTTTGCCCGCTTTAGGAATAAAAATTACCTTAATCTTCCTCCAACTTAACGGAACGTGGTTCAGTATTAGGCACCCTCTAAAAATTGTTTATAGAACTGGAATGACCATCTCAGAAGCTTTCTGAGGCATAACTTGGANAAAATTGTTTATAGAACTGGAATGACCATCTCAGAAGCTTTCTGAGGCATGACTGGTAGTATCCCGTCCATACCCGATGATTTATAGGGTGAGAAGCTGAAGATATCAAATTTTATCTTTTCCCTCTCTAGTAGCTCCTTTAAGAGGTCCTCGGAGAGGGTTGGTATATGGTCTGGGGCATCGGTTTCTACTAAATCGATTTTGCACCCTGGAAAATGTGTATTCAGAAGGATATCCAGCGACTCCCCAGCCGACTCCGTCCATGAACCATCTGACCTTTTTATATATGTTGGCTGTGAGTGCCCTTTGGCAAGGATTTGGCTTAATTTCGCAAATTCCTTGGTATCCTCGATGGATTCGCAAAATTCTCTCCAGGACGCCTCCTTGGCGTCCCGTATCGCGTTTTTGTATTTCCTTAGGTTCTCTCTGTATACGTCTCATACGTTAATCCTGTAGCATTCGTTGAAGGATTTTCTTACTTACTTCCGTAGCGCTGTAAGGTTCTCATTCCACCAAGGTGTGCGCGCTTTCTTGCCATACCTCAGCGGACAAGCCTTTGTAAGGGCCCTTCCGAAGGCCTTATTCAGGCTGTCCGCTTTGGCGTCCAGCACGCCCCTTGTAGGAATGTCTTCAACTGGTAGTTTCTTCAGTTCTTTTCCAATAACCTTTTGAAGTCCCAATCTGTTTCACGAGGGTTTCTTAAGGGAGTAGGCGTATTCGCCGCAATATTTAGCTCAAAGAGTATTTGACGGTGGTCCGAGAGGGTCTCTTCGTCGGATACTCTCCATTTATGGACCTTTAGGCTCCGCTCGGTCAGCAGAGTTAGGTCTAGGACCTCTTCCCAACCGCAAAATCAGGGGCACTAGGAAATATGAAAGTGGGGGTACTACTTCTATTACAAATCCTAAACGTAGAATCAATAATAAATTTAAATAGCGGCTCACCTCTTTCGTTGGTTTCCGAGCTGCCCCATAATGTATGTCGTGAATTGGCATCGCAGCCTAATAACACTGGACTAGCTCCTGCTACGCTTTGTAAAGTGACGACTTCCTGTGGCGGACACGCCCTGTCGTGCGCCATGTATACTGATGATATAAGACAGCTTTGTTTATTCATCAACTCCAGGTTGACGACTGTAGTATCCGGTGAGATAAAAATTGGAACATAATAAAGCTTTAATATGTTTTTTAACCAATACACACGCGCGGGGTTTACCTGATATACTAGTGTAGAAGAGGTTATAGCGGGCGCCGGTGAGTCCCTTAACCTCTAGGTCTCTTACCCAAGGTTCCTGTATCAACGAGATGTCGACGTCTTCCTCCCTTAGGAAGACCAGGAGCTTGTCCGAGACAGCCTTAGAGTGCCTAAGATTTGCCTGGACCACCTTCATCGACTTTATCGGCATTGTTAACTGGCTCTGTGCCTGCCAGCACCTGGTTGGCACCTTCAGCGACCTCCTCGTCCGCGGTAGACTTGAGATTTATATCGCCCAACATCTGGTTGGCCTCCTCGATAGCAGCCTCTGGAATCGGCTCATTGGAGCGGAATATTTTTAGTTTCGCTGTTCTCACCCCGAAAAGAGCAGCTTATTGTCCATTTTTTGCAATGGCTCAATACTTTCTTCGTTAAGCCTCAGAAGGTACGAAGAACTCTGCGCGCCCTCTATAGGCTTTTCTGCACGAATGACTACCCAGTAACTCATAGGTATTTCTGGATTCTGCTGTTGAAGGAAGCGGATCAACTTGCCGCTGCCCATAGCCATCTTCGGCAGCCAAATCTGGGCCCTGGGTTTCCTAGGTACCTCCTCGGCAGGGATTAGTTTGAACTTCAAACCCTCCCAGGCGTTGCGGAGCTCAGCTACGCACTTGCCGAGGAATTCCCTAGAGAACTCATCACTACATTTGAAAATCCGGCAACCCCTCAGGGACTCACTGGAGTCAAATCCTGGAATAGGGTTTTCCAGATTTTCAAACAGGTAGTCGCCCACCCGTTCAGAGAGTTTTGACTCGATCTCGACCCACCTCTCCTGAACGGGCTTACCGGTGCCTGTGGCTTCGTGGACAAGCGCGACCTGGAGGAGATCCCTGGCCACCTCACAGTACCGTCGTTTCGCCAACGTTTCTTCTTGCTGGCGCGTGCTTTTCGTGTCCGCCCTTTTTCCATCTGGTTCTGTTGTAGACTTCTCCTTACGTCTGCTTCGTTTAACTGCCACAGGCTTCTTGGTTGGTTTTGAAGTAAGGTATCTCCTGTACTCCTCAACCACCTCATTACACCTGTGAGTGTCTTCCTCATCCTTGGGGTGTACAGTACCAGCCGCTGCATTCTTGGCAATCTTGTCAAGAATGAAGACAGCCCTGTTGTACCTCGACTTGAGCGCCACCCCCGAGGACTTGGTTTTCCTCCTTTCTTGCTTTGGAGTGCTCCCTGGAGCCCACAACGCTGCGTTTGAGGAAGATGGGGTATTGTTGGGATCGCTAGGTTTGGCGCTCACCGGTATTGTTATCGAGGAGCGTGCAGAGTCCCTACTGGAAGCCAGGAGCACATCCTTCTCTGCGCTCAGGATGTCTTTCGAGACATCTCTTCTCTCATCGAATTTTGTGTTTTGTTTTTTTGTTTTTATTATTGTTTTTGTTCATTATTTTTTGTTCCCACGAGTATGCTCGGAAGGGGTGGTCCACCCCGGCAGAGCCGGCATACCATGGTAAGGCACTTATACAACCGACCGTGCCCGGGCATCGGAGGGGACCGTTAGCGACTAGTTCTTTAACCACTACTGGCCAGTCATCCATCGGCTCGGGTACCTCAACACCACTGGCTTAAAGTGCTTTCCAGAGGAGGGAAAGGGGGAGCGTGGTCGGCAAAATATAGGTGGGGTGATAGGTAAGGGGGGGGGCGGTTAAAGGAATCGGTTGGGTTTGGAAAAGGGGTTTACGAGAAAAATAATTTTAGGAACACTCAGAAGACAAACGTAAAGAAAAAGTAATAAACAATTGAACTGTAAATTTAGTTATCAGTTTACCGTTCAATCCATTTTCGCCCATTGTCGACTACAGCCAGGTTTTTACCTTTCTTAAATGGAATTACTTTGAAGTTAGCGAGAATAACTTGAAACAGAACCGCATAATCCACATATTCACATTTTTAATTATGAAAATTTACAAATTATTTTGCTAGCATTGAGTGTGTGATTTTATATGTAGTATATACACAGGAAAAAACTTGAAAGTTAGTAGGGGTGGGGGGGGCAAATTATCGAGATAGCATTTCCTGGTACAATTTTTGAATATATGGAAACAAATTTTGAATTTAGGGGGCATCGGGCTTTCCCCCCTTCCCCTACCTAGCTACACCCATGCATGTAGCTTCGTTGTTTTCCTGCTAACACTTTGTATTGAAGGTGTATTTCAATACATCCTACCAATCTGTGAAAAACGCCTTTGTAAATTTAAGTAACGATATGTAGGTGTTTCTTGCATACAATTTAAAATAAAGAGCTTTAGCCGAATCTAAATTCTGAAGGCAAAAAAGGTGTACGATTTATAAGATAATGCTTCACATGTACTAATAACTAGCTTTACTCACTTCGCATATATTTTTTTGCAATACTATTTGCGAAATTAAACGCCTACTCTCCTTCTGTCCAAAATATCCCTCGATAGTATGTGGCAACAGAGCAAATAGTTCCTCTCCATTCAATTTGCGGAGCTTTGCTACAATAACATCCGAAAAACCTTTTATGCGCAACCATTCTTCCACTTCTTTTGGTGTTGAATACTGATTTATGTGTACATTGGGTGTTGTCAATATTTCAAGGTCCCTGCGTCGTTCCCGCTGATATAGAGTAGCCCTTAATTCTTCATTAATTGTGCCTTGCATTATTATTAGCCCATCATTCGTTTCGTTATCATTCCGAGCGCGCATTGCTGAAATATACATAAATGAAAACATATCGCCATCTGAGTGGAAGATCGACCTATCTCGGCCGCCAGTTCGAAAACGCTCTATCTCAGAAAACTTTTAAAGAACGCCCTACTACTTTTTGATTGAAGGAACGCCAGATTTCAGAATTTTATTTAATAACACCATATCGCAGAATTTGGTCAAAGAACGCCCCATCTCCGAACTCGGTTCAAAAACATCCTACTGCCATGTTCTGAACGACATCAAAAACATGTTGTCGGAGCTAAAACTGGTTTTCGCCCTAAAAATTCTGTGTTCGCCATGTAAAATCTGTCTAACGAAAATCAGTTTTCGATGAAAACTACTTGAAAACTCACGTTCCACTCATTCCAATCGGGGTCTGCACTAGTTTTTTCGATTATTTATCCAAGTGGAAGTCATATTTTATCATCTTTAATATGCCAGTTCGGATTTTTTGTAAATTGGCTGGCCAAATTAAAATAATAATAAAAGAAAAAGGTTTTTAATGAGAAGAAAATTAAAGAAAATTATTTTGGTTTTGGTTTTTTGTACCAAAATTGTAAACAAAGGATGTAAGAAATGTCAACGAAAACACTAAAAGCCGGTGTGAACAGCCTTCAGCCCACAATCTCAAAACTTGTTTTCCAAGTTTTTTCGTTGTCGGTCAGAACATGGTGTTATATCCAGCTGAAAATACATTGAAAACGTGCTGAGAGAGGGCAGTTTTGAGCCGAATTCTGAGATAGGGCGTTCTTCAACCAAATTCTGAAATAGGGCGTTCTAGAAAAGTTTTCTGAGATTAGGCGTTTTCGAACTGGCTGCCGAGATAAGTCGATCTTCCACTTAAGTGTCGATATACAAAATACACACTTAATATGTAGGGGTTGGAATCACTCAAAAATTTAAAATGTGCGCATATAACATGTACCCAAAACAATAAACAATATAAACAAGTAAAATATGCAATTAAAAATATTTTCCTAATATTTTATTCCTGGTAGAAAATAACAACACGTGTATTTTTACAAGAAAATAATGAAAACAACTCACTTCAAAATACAATACATATATATTTATGTAGGAAATTAGTTTATAATTAAACAGACAGTTAAAATCTTGTGTAAATAGAAATATTGACAGTTTAATAGTAGTTCAAATGAATGGTGGCTGGGTTTAAGTGCATTGACACTCTAGTGACCAGCAATTAGCAAATTTATCATTTTGGTTCCACAAGTCGTGCAACCTATAGAACCTGTTCAACCTGTATACGTAACGCTCGTATCTTTTTCGGTCAAAAAACTGTAGTATATTGCTGCGCAAAAATCCCGTTTCGCAGTATCTCCATTTAAAAATAAAAGCATGTTTTACAGTATATTACAGAAAAAGTTTTGCACTAAATTAAAGGATTTCTTGGTATGCAGTGGCGCAGCCAGGGGGGATTGGGGGATAATCTCCCCCCCTCGTCAGTGAAATGAAACTTTTTATTTTTGAATTAATAACATAATACTATTTTACCCCTCCGATTTATAATTTTTTTTATTTCAGACTGATGACAAGTTGTCTTTTAATGAATATATAAAATTATCGGTTGGTGGATTATGTATTTGAATATTTGCGAAATACACTACGCAATTTTGCTTATATACAAAAACTGTTCTTTACGACTCTAAATTGTATCGATTTTTTAATTTCCTCATATGCATGCATGCATACATAGATTCCCTTCAAGACCAAAGCTTTGATGGTATTCACGGGAAAGTTTATGTAGGTACATTTACATATTTTACACTTTTAACATAAATGTCAAGGCAGATATTTTAAGAAACACTTCCTAACAAACAAATTTTTTAAAGTTATTATGAATGGATAAAAGAGACATCTTCTTTGAATTCAGTACTAAAACTTGACATTTCAAGTGCTTATCAAAACTTTATACATGTTAACTAGATTGGCCATTTATCTTAAAATTATATGATTTTAATTATTTGTTTATAAAAATGCAGTTTACACTTTAACAAAACCCGTATAAATCCAAGGCTTAATCTTTGCGCAACATTAACAAAAGCAACAAACTTTCGTAAAGCTTTTTAATTAGATTTCCTATAAATACATATTTTGAGTATGCAGTTTTGTAGCCCGATCAATTCAAGTAAAGCGCAAGTTTAAAATACATAGCTGCAACTTATCGTTGATTTTTAAAATTTTTTTTTGATGAAGGCGTTGCTCATTTTCTTCATAAAAAAAAATCGTCGAACATACTTAGATAATATGGAAGAAAACTACCGATATCGTCAAAAATATGCCATACATAAACTGTACTTAACATGTAACGCTGACACTGTGCTACTTTAAATTTGCACTTTATTACACTAAAATTGAATGAGCTGAAAAACTGCAAAATATTAAGAGATAAAATTGAAATAGAAAGTTCGAAAGGTTTACGAAAGTTTCTCGATTTTTTTTTTAATGTTGTTCAAAGATTAAACTTATTTTCATTTAGTGTTTGTTAAGGAACAAACTATATTTTTATAAACAAATAATTCAAATTAAAATATAATAAAATAAATAGTCAAATCTAGTCAATATGTGAGGGTCGTAAAGTTATGATATTTAAGAACATCTCTTTCTTAATTAACGCTGACACTGTTTCTATATGAAGCTGATTTCAAAATTTTGTTTTAATACAATTTAGTATCGAACATATTCTTTCAAAACTTGCCTAGGAATGTGATATAATGGTTGGTTTAAGACCTTTTTTCAAAACTTATAAAGGCAAAAACGAGAAGGCGAGGACAAAAAGAGAATAAAAAAATTTCCCGCAGTGAATTTTCAGATTTTTAAAACGGTATAGTAATTTAATTTTTTAAATTTAAATAAAGCATTAATACCCCATGGAATAAACGAGTAGATAAAAAATATATAATATAATATTTTTCATCCCACCCCTACCCCCCACGAAAATATAGAAAAAAGGTTTTTTCTTAAAAGCGGTCGTCCCTCGGCAGGCAATGGCAAACCTCCGAGTGTATTTCAGCCATGAAAAACAGCTTCTCATAAAAATACAATCACCGAGTCGGGGTAAAACTGTAGGTCCCTCCGCTTTGTGTGACAACATTAAGGCGCTCGCCACAAATCGGAGGAGAAGCTCGGCCAAACACTAACATATGTGTAAGCGCCAATCTAATATTATTATTATAATTATTATGAAAGAAAGGTGACCCCGCCATTCGCGCCAACTACCGCGGGATCAGCCTTCTAAGCATAGGTTACAAGGTCTTATCGAGCGTATTGTGTGAAAGACTGAAGCCCACCGTCAATGAACTGATTGGGCCTTATCAGTGTGGCTTTAGACCTGGCAAATCCACCATAGACCAGGTATTCACAATACGCCAAATCTTGGAAAAGACCCGCGAGAAAAGGATCGACACTCACCACCTATTTGTCGACTTTAAAGCCGCTTTTGACAGCACTAAAAGGAGTTGCCTATACGCCGCTATGTCTGAATTTGGCATCCCCTCAAAACTCATACGGCTGTGTAAAATGACGTTGAGCAATACCACCAGCTCCGTCAGAATTGGAAAAGCCCTCTCCGAGCCGTTCGCCACAAAACGGGGTTTCAGACAGGGCGACTCCCTTTCATGTGACTTCTTTAATCTGATGTTGGAGAAGATAATAAGAGCTGCAGAACTGAACCGCTCAGGAACAATTTACTACAAGAGCGTGCAATTGCTGGCTTATGCCGATGACATCGACATCATCGGTAACAAAAACCGCGAAGTCTGTTCTGCCTTTTCCAAGTTGGATAGGGAAGCAAAGCGCATGGGTCTGGTGGTAAACGAGGACAAGACGAAGTATCTCCTGTCATCAAACAAACAGTCAGCACATTCGCGCCTTGGCACCCACGTCACTGTTGACAGTTACAATTTCGAGAAAGTAGAGAATTTCGTTTACTTGGGAACCAGCATTAACACCGATAATAATGTCAGCATTGAAATCCAACGTAGAATCACTCTTGCCAACAAGTGCTACTTTGGACTGAGTAGGCAATTCAGGAGTAAAGTCCTCTCTCGACGTACGAAAACCACGCTCTATAAGTCACTCATCCTGCCCGTGCTGGTATATGGCGCAGAAGCATGGACAATGACAACATCCGATGAGGCGGCTCTTGGGGTGTTTGAGAGAAAGATTTTGCGGAAGATTTACGGTCCTTTACGCGTTGGCGACGGCGAGTACCGCAGACGATGGAACGATGAGCTGTATGAGCTTTACAACGATATGGACATAGTGCAGCGAATTAAAATACAGCGGCTCCGCTGGCTTGGTCATGTCGTTCGAATGGACACCGACGCTCCAGCTCTGAAAGTATTCAACTCGGAACCCGCTGGTGGTAGCAGAGGAAGAGGGAGGCCTCCACTGCGATGGACAGATCAGGTGGAGAAGGACTTGGCTTCACTTGGCGTTTCCAATTCGCGTCAGTTGGCACAGAGGAGAAACGACTGGCGTGCTTTGCTGAACTCGGCCAAAATCGCTTAGGCGGTTACAGCGCCAAAAAAGAAGAAGAAGAATTATTATGGTCGTTAAAAAATGCAACAATTGTGATTACAACGCGATTCGTTCGGCTGTAAAAGCCATCAGATGATTCATTCTAAATTGAGCTAGGCTGGTTGAAAATGAAAATTACATTACAAATTAGTCAGGAGTTTGAACCGTAGCTTTCCTTCAACGCATAGATTGGGAAGCGTGCTTAAAGGTGACGTACATAGCCTTTTCCTCACCACAGTGATTGGCACTTGCGCGTCTTGGATCGTGTCAGCAAAATTGGGTAAATGGTATGTACGGCAAATGGCCGCATGTTTCACGCACGCCCAAAAGGTTTGTCTTAACTACTGCCATATATGTGCATACGTGCGTGTGTGGCGACTCTAATCGCACAAGATGTTTGCCACGGTATGACCAGAACCGCGAGGCCACTACTTCACACCGCGGATGGAGTACTCCTTCACTCTGGAGTCTCAACTAGCTGCATCCGCTGCTGCCAATCTTCGTCTGGGCAACCGATGAATGCCAATAAATGAACAATTTCGCGAACGCTTTGAAACAGGCGAGTTCTCGCCGCAGGCAGATTATGAATTGTCGATTTTGCTTTCAACGTGTAGTTGCTGCCTTAGACTTGACCGATATCGACGCTGTTTTAATCCAAAGAGAATTCTCTCAGCCGGATCTGTCAGGTTAGTTGCGGCTGCTCAGAGCTTTTCTTAAGCGTGTACACGCAACAGCCAGCTTCGTGCAGAGTACATGCTGCGTTCGCAATCTGTTGTAATATTATTCGTTATTGAATAAACCTGTGTGCACGCCCAAAAGTAATTATCAATCGTAATAGGACGAGTCAAACGATGCAACTTGTTTGTATGGATGGCTCGAAAAAGAAAAAAGAACAGATTCCTTGTCTCTCCCAACACTTCCTGGCACTTCCTCGGCTACGTTCGCAAATCCTTGGCATGGGAAATGCCTATTAATCTACCTCTCATATCCCCCAGCTCATATAGGCAATTCCCTACCGGTCTCGAAACTACTGCCTTAATGAACTTGCTAACCAACTTTGCACTGAAGTTTCGAGCCGCATCACTCTGCCTTAAACTTCTTCTGTAGAAAACTGGCTTGGCACGAGTATTATAGACTCTGTTGTCTTTCTCGTAATCTATTTTCAGACTCTGGGAGATCTTATGTCTCAAAAGTTTCAATCGAGTATCTCGAGGCATCACTTCCATATCCGCGTCGACTAAACTTTCAAGGTTGCGTACCATTCTCTGTCCAAAAACGGCATTGTAGGGTTCCGTCTGTATCGCTTCATGTACCACACTTCGTAGCGCAAAAGCTGCGTTTGAGAGATGACTATCCCAGGATTTCTGATCGGTATCATTATTGTACGACCTTATAATGGCAAGCCGTGATCTGTTTATTCTTTCCGAAGCGTTGGCTTGTGGAGAGTATACTGCATTACGTATGTGCTGAACGCCGTAGTCCCTAAGAAAGCTAGCAAATTTGTTGGAAATGAACTGTCGTTCATTGTCTGAATGTATAGTTTCTGGAACCCCAAATCCATGAAAGATATCCTGCTCCAAATACCGAATCACTTCTTTCGAATTAGCATTCCTCATTGGTTTTACAAACAAAAATTTTGAACAATGATCCAACACTACGAATATGTACGCGTTTCCCTCTCTGGATCTAGGGTAAGGCCCACAAAAGTCTATGTAGAGCCTCTGAAAGACCCTTTCAGTTTCAATTCTGTTGCCCGTCAATGGACGCATTGTGGCATTCGGTGCCTTGCTGCATTTGCAGATATCGCAGTTTCTTACAAACTCCTTCACGGCCGGGACCATACCAGGCCAGTAGTAGCTGTTTCGAAGACGGTTGATTGTCTTGGTCAAGCCTCCATACCCTGCTGATGCCCCGCAACGCATTATTTTCAGTAACATACTTCTGAATCCCTCCGGTACCCAAACCTTCCACAGTGGATCCTCTATCTCATCTTCTCTTCTAAAACATGTACGCTTAAATATCACATCGTCCTATATTTTTACATCAGGCAGCCTCTCCGAATTGCTATTGACAGCACTCTTCAAACGATTGTAGCTCTCCGACTTGAACTCCGGATGATCCATCGAAATGTCTGTTTGTATCCTGAAGTTGTCTAATTCTTCCATGAAGGCACGGCTAAGCACATCGGGAACCACGTTGTTGGCGCCTTTGCGATGCACAATTTCGAAATTGAAACCTTGAAGCTTGATGCTCCAACGTGCCATCGAGCTGCCAAATCCTTCTGGCCCATGAGCCACTTGAGACTCATGTGATCAGTTATGTTTGTAAACTCAGCTCCATCAACATACGGTCTGAACTTCTTTCGCTTATCCCCGCTTCCAGATACTCCAGCTCTGTGATTGTATAATTCCTTTGCGCGGAATTTAGTTTCTGAG
Source organism: Rhagoletis zephyria (assembly GCF_001687245.7). Classification (NCBI taxonomy): domain Eukaryota; kingdom Metazoa; phylum Arthropoda; class Insecta; order Diptera; family Tephritidae; genus Rhagoletis; species Rhagoletis zephyria. The sequence continues at coordinate 450,988 of NW_016157142.1, read as the reverse complement.
AAATGTACGCTATCGGTCTCTCATTCCCTTGACTGTCCAGTTGGAAGAGCACGCCACCAATTCCCCTAGTGGACGCATCGCACTGGACATAAAAACGCTTAGAAAAGTCAGGATTAACCAAAATTTTTGGTGACGTCAGATCGTTCTTCAGGGAGTCGAAGGAAGAGATTGCTACCGGAGTCATATGGAACTCGCTTTTCTTTTTCAAACAATCAGTTAGAGGTGCGGTGATGCTGGCGAAGTTCGGGATGAACCTTCGGTACCATCCAGTTAGTCCCATGAACTTTCTTAGTTGTTTAATTGTTTTCGGAACCGCAACTCTCCTTGACCGATTATAAATCCTAGGTAAGATATCTCTTTTTGACAGAACTTCGATTTCTGCAAGTTTGTAGTTATCCCGGCCTTGGAAAGACACTCCGCTTCTTCTGAAAGATGCTGCAAATGCGCGTCGAAGTAAGGCGAACACACCAAAAGATCATCAATGTAAATGAAGACGTTGTCCCTAAGTCTGGAGGGAATGACCCGATCCATCAATTGCCATAGTCTCTAGCTCGCGTTACATAGCCCGAAGTGCATGACTTCAAATTGGTATAACGGGCGTCCTGGGACTGTGAATGCCGTCTTTACTCGTGAGGCCTTCTCCAACGGGATTTGCCCGAAGGCATCCTTAAGATCCAGTCCCGTGATAGAAAAGGTGTCCTTTAACCGACTGAGTATGCCCTCAACATGCTGCGTTGGGTATGCATCTTTCTTGGTACGCTCGTTGAGTTTCCTTATGTCTACGCAAAGTCTGTTCTTTCTCGGCTTTTGCACTAGTACTATCGGCGAGCTCCACGCGCAGTCACTTTCTTCAATAACCCCAAGGCCAAGCATTCTATATATTTCCTCATATGCATATTTCTGCTTAATGGGTGACATGGGGTAATAGCGTTGTTTTATGGGAACTGTTTCATCGTAAACCTCGATGATGTGCTCCATCAAATGAGTTCTTCCCAAGCGAAGTTTTGCAGAAGAAGGAAACAAATTCTTCACAAGTTCTAGTCTCCGCCTTTGTTCGGCTGAGAGTTCCACCATTTTCGCGTTATCGATGGTAATCTCCGATACTACCGCTGAGCCAAACCAAACATTTCCTAAAAATCTATACCAAGATATAATTTTTGCTTCAGACTCGGCACCAAACACAATATTAATTCAACAGTTTTCTGACGCCATTTTATTCTTGCTCTAACTCTCCCAATAATCGCTTGAACCTTCCCGTCGGCTGTCTTCAGATTCGTCCACGGATTCAACTTCGTCTAGGCTTATCAAGCTGATTGCGTCCCCACCCAAACAACTCACCGATGCACCGCTGTCCAATAAACCCACTATCGCAGTGCCATTGACGACTACCTCAACGTACCGTCGTTTGTCTTCTTCGTTTCGAATAATCGTCGCCTCTATAGCACGTCTTATTTGCTTTCTATCTTTAATCTTCTTTCTCAAATTCCCAATCTTGTTCCAATTTCTTTTCTTTTTCTTATCGTCATTAACACACCTTCCTTTCATTCCAAATATTCTACGGCTCACTTCTAAATATCTAGCTCTTCTCTCATCCAAATTGTTAGATTCCGGTGATCTCACTTCCGGTTTGCGGCGTGTGGTGCTTTGGAGTATTGATGCCGATTTTAGTGTTTGTCCGAGCCTGCTGGATCCTGACGACGCTTCCCGGTTTGGCCGCCATTCTGTTGGTTTTCCTGCTTACACATGTCACACACCAAGTACTTTGCGTTTACTTGGTTACACTTGAAGCAAACTAGTTCATAAAAACGTGATTCGCATCGCTCCCCACTTAATTAATTTTCCTTCTTCGTTGGCTTACCATGCTTCAGTTCGGTTTCTGTCTCCCTCGGATCATTTCTCCGAAATGCACGTCATATCAAGGTCCTCGTGCCGGATCTGATCAATTTCGTCCACGGCAATCTTCTTTGCGAATTTTTATTCCTGCTCTCGGAGTTGCTTCTCAGCTCGTCTACATTCCTCCTTCAACTGCTCTAGATTTTCCGTCGGACATCCGATGATGAGGTTCTTTATTTTACACTTCAAGTTCCTTCTTATGATATTAATCAAGCTAGACTCGGGCATTTTAGGCTTCAGCGTAAATGCCATGCTCCTCATACTCGCATAGTAATCGTCAAATGACTCCGGAAATTCCTGCCTCCGGTCGTTTATGGCTTGCATGATCTCCTCGTCACAATCCGCCTTTGGGTATTGACTCAGTAGCGCTCGTCGAAGCTCCGCAAGACCAACGTCCTTCTCCTCCGTATACTCTTCCATAAATAACCAGAACCATTCCTGGGTGGCTCCTTCAAAATGCAGGTGAAAGTTGGCGTATAGCTCCTCAGAAGATATATCGTGCCGTTTTTGAAATGTCTCAACTCAGAAGAGAAATCTCTCGATCGGAATTTATTTGGAATTCCCCTTGTATTTCAATCCCAAGTCCTTAATCACTTTGAACTTCAATTTGTCTGCTCTAAAATTGTTGCCGCAACCACTTGAAATCGTAAATAGTCTGAGACATGCCTGCGGCCCTTGATTACTATCCGGGCTCTGCACCCCACCATTCGCTCTGACATCACAAGCTCTTGTGACCGGTGAAGGGGCACGGCACTCCGGCATACCCGATATCTTGTCGTTGTTCTCGTGCCCTTCAACCTCGGAAACTCTATCCCCCAGACTACGAATGTCTTTTCGGACTTTGTCCATTGCCTCTTGAACAGCCTCGGTGGTGGCTCGATTGACCTCCATTTGGTAAGTGAAAAACATTGATTCGAATTTCTGTAATAATTCTCCGCATATCTTGTCTAGCAGTGTCGTTTCGGGAGATGGCATATCTAGCACAGGAATCGGTCGCTGACTTGCACGTGACTCTGCAGCCCCAGTATCACCATTTTTGGGAGTGTTTACCTCTACTGTCCTATCGTTCTCCTGATCAACTTCAGCAGAACTCCGCCCTCCATCAGGATTTTTTTCGATGTCATATTTGTATTTTCTTTTAACTTTCTAGTGTCACTACGCAGTAAAGTTCTCTTGGAGCCCTTTCTCGGCATCGTCTTCCGTAAAAGAAATTCTCTAACTGTAACAATAGTACTGGTATAGTCGCTGTATGTATTCTCCAAAAATTGCTTGAATGATATTTCAATTATAATAGGTGTGATGAGCTCCCTTTCTGTGAAACTTCCCGTCCTCTCTTTAGCTGTCCGTGAATACAATCAAAATACCTCCCCCATATCGTGTTAATATGCTCCACAACCATACAGACTTGAACCTCATCTATATGGGGTGGGCGCATAGACCCCCGCAACCATATAGGGCTACCTCAAGCGATTCAAAACTTAATTCGTGGTACTGTAGCCGCCCCAAATCATCTCGCCTCCCCCTCCCTTCCTGGCAGAAAGTTCAAAACGCCATTCACCTACACATTTAACCGGATATTAATTCCACACGGTGAGCTGTCGATGATGCTGCCCCCTTGGCATCTCCCCCTACTTGCGTGACGAGAACTCCACCGATGTAAACTCTTTAGTTAGCATTCTATTTTCATGGAGGCTCCATATCGGGGCCCCACGTTGGGCGCCATTTCTATTGTTACCTACCATGCCTTCGCACAAGGCCGCGACAAACCTTTCGTGGACCTACGGGTACGCTTGTTGGATAGCGCACACTAGCTCGTCGGTGTTGGGTGGGTTGTTTCATCCACAGATCAGTCGCGAAAACAACAAAAAAAAAATATATCGTACCCTATCGTACAAGACACCATCAATGTGCCTAGCCACCTTCACTGCATTTTGACAGGCCTCAATAAGCAATTTCAACTCGCGTCACTACTCCCCTCCGTTTACCCCCCGGTCGGTCCCCCACCCCCACTGTCCAACTTACGGTTCGCCTCCATGCTTGAAGCCGGCAAATCCATCCCTCCTTAACCTTTGCCAACCGCGGCCTGGTGGGTTTAGCCCCGGACTGAAAGCACCCCGACTTACCTTATTTATTTTCCAGGACTACTCCTTTCTCCCCATGATCCCGTCCGTCCGTCCGAAGTCCCACGAAGCTCACTCACCACACACTATTTATGATTTAACAATTCATTTCATTTTATTGGACAAGACTACATTTAAGTAAATTTACATTTCAAACTGGTGTTCAATCGGCTAACGTTACACGCACAGAAAAAGCAAAGGTATGGGGCGCTCGTAACCCTCAATCAATATACAAGGGGATAAACCTGATTACCTGCCACCTAAGACGTCTTAACGTGGGGTTTGGTAAGCTGCGACCAATAGTCTGCTCAACTCAAAACCTACAGCCCTTAGCTCCTCTTGCTCATTGCCCCTAACGTTACACTTTTGCCTCGAAAAAAATAGCTTAATACTATGTACAAATTTAGATAAATAGAGTCAGTTGTTTAGTTGTTTAAGACTGAGTTACAAGGATCTTAAAATGCGTGGTTATGGTCGTTAAAAAAAATGCAACAATTGTGATTGCAACGCGAATCGTTCGGCTGTAAAAGCCATCAGATGATTCACTCTAAATTGAGCTAGGCTGATTGAAAATGAAAATTACATTACATCCGCAAAATTAGTCAGGAGTTTGAACCGTAGCTTTCCTTCAACGCATAGATTGGGAAGCGTGCTTAAAGGTGACGTACATAGCCTTTTCCTCACCACAGTGATTGGCACTTGCGCGTCTTGGATCGTGTCAGCAAAATTGGGTAAATGGTATGTACGGCAAATGGCCGCATGTTTCACGCACGCCCAAAAGGTTTGTCTTAACTACTGCCATATATGTGTATACGTACGTGTGTGGCGACTCTAATCGCACAAGATGTTTGCCATGGTATGACCAGAACCGCGAGGCAACCTTACTTCACACCGCGGATGGAGTACTCCTTCACGTTGGAGTCTCAACTAGCTGCATCCGCTGCTGCCAATCTTCGTCTGGGCAACCATGAACGCCAATAAATGAACAATTTCGGGAACGCTTTGAAACAGGCGAGTTCTCGCCGCCGGCAGATTATAAATTGTCGATTTTACTTTCAACGTGTAGTTGCTGCCTTTGACTTGACCAATCTCGACTCTGTTTTAATCCAAAAAGAATTCCCTCAGCCGGATCTGTCAGCTTGGTTGCGGTTGCTCAGAGCTTTTCTTAAGCATATACACGCAACTGCCAGTTTCGTGCAGAGTACATGCTGCGTTCGCAATCTGCTGTAATATTAGTCGTTATTGCATAAACCTATATGCACGCCCAATAGTCATTATCAATCGTAACACCGTTGATTTATGTTTTATTTGTTTTTGCCTCCGATCTTTTGTTTCATTTAACAATTTCCATTGATACAAAATGGCGTAGATTTCTGAGTTTTTTTTTTGCCAACAATCACAGGGTGTACCGGCCCATTTGTTCCTTTTATTTAAGGATAAAAAGTATATAGGCAATCAAAAGCGCCTCAGGATTCAAGTAGGTGTTCCAACTTTGTGCAATATTTAAAAAAAGATCAACAAAATTTCGCACAAATTTCGATCCTTTTAAGAATTTTGAATAATGAACCGTAATTTATAGCCATTTCGAACTTGTATTTTATTCTACTAGAATTCAATGGGTTAAAAAACTGCATACTCAGAATGTAAATAAAAAACTCGAAATTTTTACGAAAATTAGTTGAATAGTTTTTTTAAATTGCATAAATTTTTAAGGCAGTGTCAGAGAACGTTTATAAATGAGAAGGCGCATTTTCTGTGTGAACTAATTGCTGCCAGAAATTTTGGGGTGCAGTCGGCCAAATATACCACTCGTCGGCTGCCACCATACCAAAAATTTTTCCGTGTCACCACACTTCGGCAAATTTACCATAGTTCAACGCAAAAAATAAGAAGGAAACAGGTAAGAGGAACAGCAATATAATAAGCAAAGGCAGAGGGGATGCTTGCGGAGGCGAGCGTGTAGCATAGCTTAAAGCAAAATTAAAAATAAAAACGAATAACAAAAGAGAAACAGAAATCTAATAAGTACTAGGCAGAGGGGGTGC
>NW_016157142.1:443276-444240 GCF_001687245.7 Rhagoletis zephyria | reverse complement strand
TACCGAATTTTAAGCAAATCGGACCATAAATGCGATTTTTTGGAATAGATCGGTCCCTGGTGCACTTCTCGGAAAAAATTGATCACATATGCTAATACATGCTAAAAACCGACCTGCGCACCGAATTTCAAGCAAATCCGACCGTAAATTCGATTTTTTCGAATAGATCGGTCCCTGGACTACTTCCGGAAAAAATGGGTCATATATGCTAATATATGCTAAAAAGCTACTTACGTACTAAATTTTAAGCAAATCGGACTATAATAAGATTTTTTCGAATAGACCGGTCCCTGGTCCACCTACCCGAAAAAAAGTAAAATTTTTTTAACCTAAAACATGGTGGTTACCGAAAACTATTTGTATAAAAAATTTCATGAAAATCGGACCAGCCGTTCGCGAGATTACCTGTTACAAAAAAAAGGGACTTCTCTTTATATAATTAGTATAGATTTTAATATAATTTAATATTAAGCCAAATTCAGTTGTTATTATTAAATTCATATGCATTTTAATATAATAAAGAAATGTTAATAAAATCGACTTCTTTTTAATTTTGGAAAAATTTTTGATATGTTTTGATAGGTATCTGATGGCATTTTTCTTTATGCATACAAGCGAAAAAGCATTTACGCACATATATTCTTTGGTACGTAAATGTAGATATGTCAACGAAAATTAAAAAATGTTGGATATTCGTACTTGCAAAATCGATAGTACATGTAGCCAGTAAGATGCATGAACTTTAATAAGTGCTGTGGCATAGTTGGTTAATGCGTGGCGATAAATGACACTTTGCTCCCGTTGTTGTCAGGGTTCATATCCTAACCGAGGCAGTTGTTTTTTATGAATTTATTTCTAAAATAAAATAAAGAATAATTTGTTGGTTGAAATGAATTTTTTGCATTTCAATCGCCATCGAAGTTATTGAAGAAGAAGAACTCGTAGACAAGAAGGAGGAAAAGAT